>NC_133537.1:345436250-345709043 GCF_048544455.1 Silene latifolia | reverse complement strand
GGAAAATGCGTTAAAGCTCGTATTTGAGGTCAAATCGAACAGTTAACTCCTGGAACTCCTGAAATGAGCTAGGACGCGTGATTGAAAAACAGGAGAAAAAGAAACCGGTCCTAGACGACCTCCTAACGGCGAAATTGAAGTGTATAATACACTTTTTTCGGATTCCGGTCCTAACAAAATTCTCCTAAATCGCATAGAAAGTTCCTGGGTCGATAAAGCGCCACGCAAAATTTGAGCACCAACGGAAGACATTTGGGGGTGCCGTGCAAAAAACCAAAGATTCGCCAAACTCCTGATTATCGTGAAAATGCCCGAACGGCAAATTGAAGTGTATAATACACGCTTTTTCGATTCCGGTCCCTGAACAAAATTCTCCTAAATCGATAGAAAGTTCCTGGGGTCGATAAAGCGCCACGCAAAATTTGAGCACCAACGAAGACATTTGGGGTGCCGTGTGCGAAACCAAAGATTCGCCAAACTCCTGATTATCGTGAAAATGCGTTAAAGCTCGTTATTTGAGGCTGAAATCGAACAGTTAACTCCTGAAATGAGGTAGGACGCGTGATTGAAAAAAGGAGAGAAAAAGAAACCGGTCCGACGACCTCCCGAACGGCCGAAATTGAAGTGTATAATACACTTTTTTCGGATTCCGGTCCCTAACAAAATTCTCCTAAATCGCATAGAAAGTTCCTGGGGTCGATAAAGCGCCACGCAAAATTTGAGCACCAACGGAAGACATTTGGGGTGCCGTGTGCCAAAGATTCGCCAAACTCCTGATTATCGTGAAAATGCGTTAAAGCTCGTTATTTGAGGTCAAATCGAACAAAGTTAACTCCTGAAATGAGCTAGGACGCGTGATTGAAAAACAGGAGAAAAAGAAACCGGTCCTGACGACCTCCCGAACGGTACGAAATTGAAGTGTATAATACACTTTTTCGGATTCCGGTCCCTAACAAAATTCTCCGTAAATCGCATAGAAAGTTCCTGGGGTCGATAAAGCGGCCACGCAAAATTTGAGCACCAACGGAAGACATTTGGGGGTGCCGTGTGCTTAAAACCAAAGATTCGCCAAACTCCTGATTATCGTGAAAATGCGTTAAAGCTCGTTATTTGAGGTCAAATCGAACAAAGTTAACTCCTGAATGAGGTAGGACGCGATTGAAAAACAGGAGAAAAAGAAACCGGTCCGCATTTACCTCCCGAACGGCCGAAATTGAAGTGTATAATACACACGGTTTTTCGGATTCCGGTCCCTAAAAAAATTCTCCGGAATCGCATAGAAAGTTCCTGGGTCGATAAAGCGCCACGCAAAATTTGAGCACCAACGAAGACATTTGGGGTGCCGTGTGCTTAAAACCAAAGATTCGCCAAACTCCTGATTATCGTGAAAATGCGTTAAAGCTCGTTATTTGAGGTCAAATCGAACAAAGTTAACTCCTGAATGAGGTAGGACGCGTGATTGAAAAAGGAGAGAAAAAAAACCGGTCCTGCATTTACCTCCTCCGAACGGCCAAATTGAAGTGTATAATACACTGGTTTTTCCGGATTCCGGTCCCTAACAAAATTCTCCTGAAATCGCATAGAAAGTTCCTGGGGTCGATAAAGCGGCCACGCAAAATTTGAGCACCAACGGAAGACATTTGGGGGTGCCGGTGCAGGCTTAAACCAAAGATTCGCCAAACCCTGATTATCGTGAAAATGCGTTAAAGCTCGTTATTTGAGGTCAAAATCGAACAAAGTTAACTCCTGAAATGAGGTAGGACGCGATTGAAAAACAGGAGAAAAAAGAAACCGGTCCTGACGACCTCCTAACGGCCGAAATTGAAGTGTATAATACACTTTTTCGGGATTCCGGTCCCTAACAAAATTCTCCGAAATCGCATAGAAAGTTCCCGGGGTCGATAAAGCGCCACGCAAAGTTTGAGCACCAACGGAAGACATTTGGGGGTGCCGGTGCAGCTTAAAACCAAAGATTCGCCAAACTCCTGATTATCGTGAAAATGCTTAAAGCTCGTTATTTGAGGTCAAATCGAACAGTTAACTCCTGAAATGAGGTAGGACGCGTGATTGAAAAACAGGAGAAAAAAAACCGGTCCTGCACCTCCCGAACGGCCGAAAAATTGAAGTGTATAATACACGCTTTTTCGGATTCCGGTCCCGAACAAAATTCTCCGGAAATCGCATAGAAAGTTTCTGGGGTCAGATAAAGCGCCACGCAAAATTTGAGCACCAACGGAAGACATTTGGGGTGCCGTGCCGAAACCAAAGATTCGCCAAACTCCTGATTATCGTGAAAATGCGTTAAAGCTCGTTATTTGAGGTCAAATCGAACAAAGTTAACTCCTGAAATGAGGTAGGACGCGATTGAAAAACAGGAGAAAAAGAAACCGGTCCTGACGACCTCCCGAACGGCCGAAATTGAAGTGTATAATACACTTGCCGGATTCCGGTCCCTAACAAAATTCTCCGGAAATCGCATAGAAAGTTTCTGGGGTCAGATAAAGCGCCACGCAAAATTTGAGCACCAACGGAAGACATTTGGGGGTGCCGCAGTGCCGAAACCAAAGATTCGCCAAACTCCTGATTATCGTGAAAAATGTTAAAGCTCGTTATTTGAGGTCAAATCGAACAGTTAACTCCTGAAATGAGGTAGGACGCGTGATTGAAAAAAAGGAGAAAAAGAAACCGGTCCTGACGACCCGAACGGCCGAAATTGAAGTGTATAATACACTTGCTTTTTCTGGGATTCCGGTCCCTAACAAAATTCTCCGAAATCGCATAGAAAGTTCCCTGGGTCGATAAAGCGCCACGCAAAATTTGAGCACCAACGAAGACATTTGGGGTGCCGGTGTGCTTAAAAACCAAAGATTCGCCAAACTCCTGATTATCGTGAAAATGCGTTAAAGCTCGTTATTTGAGGTCAAATCGAACAAAGTTAACTCCTGAAATGAGGTAGGACGCGATTGAAAAAAGGAGAAAAAAAGAAACCGGTCCTGACGACCTCCCGAACGGTCAAATTGAAGTGTATAATACACTTTTTCGGATTCCGGTCCCTAACAAAATTCTCCTGAAATCGCATAGAAAGTTCCTGGGGTCGATAAAGCGGCCACGCAAAATTTGAGCACCAACGAAGACATTTGGGGGTGCCGTGTGCCGAAAACCAAAGATTCGCCAAACTCCTGATTATCGTGAAAATGCGTTAAAGCTCGTTATTTGAGGTCAAATCGAACAAAGTTAACTCCTGAATGAGGTAGGACGCGTGATTGAAAAAAAAGGAGAAAAAGAAACCGGTCCTGCATTTACCTCCGAACGGCCAAAATTGAAGTGTATAATACACGCCGGATTCCGGTCCCTAACAAAATTCTCCGGAAATCGCATAGAAAGTTTCTGGGGTCAGATAAAGCGCCACGCAAAATTTGAGCACCAACGGAAGACATTTGGGGGTGCCAGTGCTAAAAACCAAAGATTCGCCAAACTCCTGATTATCGTGAAAATGCGTTAAAGCTCGTTATTTGAGGTCAAATCGAACAGTTAACTCCTGAAATGAGGTAGGACGCGTGATTGAAAAAAAAGGAGAAAAAGAAACCGGTCCTGCATTTACCTCCCGAACGGCCAAATTGAAGTGTATAATACACTTTTTTTTCGGGATTCCGGTCCCTAACAAAATTCTCCGGAAATCGCATAGAAAGTTTCTGGGGTCAGATAAAGCGCCACGCAAAATTTGAGCACCAACGGAAGACATTTGGGGGTGCCAGTGCAAAAACCAAAGATTCACTAAACTCCTGATTATCGTGAAAATGCGTTAAAGCTCGTTATTTGAGGTCAAATCGAACAAAGTTAACTCCTGAAATGAGGTAGGACGCGATTGAAAAAATGGGAGAAAAAGAAACCGGTCCTGATTTACCTCCTCCCGAACGGCCAAATTGAAGTAATATAATACACGCCGGATTCCGGTCCCTAACAAAATTCTCCTGAAATCGCATAGAAAGTTCCTGGGGTCGATAAAAAGCGCCACGCAAAATTTGAGCACCAACGGAAGACATTTGGGGTGCCGCCAGTGCCGAAACCACCAAAGATTCGCCAAACTCCTGATTATCGTGAAAATGCGTTAAAGCTCGTTATTTGAGGTCAAATCGAACAGTTAACTCCTGAAATGAGGTAGGACGCGATTGAAAAACAGGAGAAAAAGAAACCGGTCCTGACGACCTCCCGAACGGCCGAAATGAAGTGTATAATACACTGCCGGATTCCGGTCCCTAACAAAATTCTCCGAATCGCATAGAAAGTTCCTGGGGTCGATAAAGCGCCACGCAAAATTTGAGCACCAACGGAAGACATTTGGGGTGCCGCAGCGCGAAACCAAAGATTCGCCAAACCCTGATTATCGTGAAAATGCGTTAAAGCTCGTTATTTGAGGTCAAATCGAACAAAGTTAACTCCTGAAATGAGGTAGGACGCGATTGAAAAACAGGAGAAAAAGAAACCGGTCCTGACGACCTCCCGAACGGTCAAAATTGAAGTGTATAATACACTTGCTTTTTTGGATTCCGGTCCCTAACAAAATTCTCCTAAATCGCATAGAAAAAGTTCCTGGGGTCGATAAAGCGCCACGCAAAATTTGAGCACCAACGGAAGACATTTGGGGTGCTGCAGTGCTAAAACCAAAGATTCGCCAAACTCCTGATTATCGTGAAAATGCGTTAAAGCTCGTTATTTGAGGTCAAATCGAACAGTTAACTCCTGAAATGAGGTAGGACGCGTGATTGAAAAACGAGAAAAAGAAACCGGTCCTGATTTTACCTCCCGAACGGCCAAATTGAAGTGTATAATACACTTTTTTTCGGGATTCCGGTCCCTAAACAAAATTCTCCGTAAATCGCATAGAAAGTTCCTGGGGTCGATAAAGCGGCCACGCAAAATTTGAGCACCAACGAAGACATTTGGGGGTGCCGGTGCTGAAAACCAAAGATTCGCCAAAACTCCTGATTATCGTGAAAATGCGTTAAAGCTCGTTATTTGAGGTCAAATCGAACAAAGTTAACTCCTGAATGAGGTAGGACGCGTGATTGAAAAACAGGAGAAAAAAGAAACCGGTCCTGCACGACCTCCCGAACGGCCGAAATTGAAGTGTATAATACACTGCTTTTTCTGGATTCCGGTCCCTAACAAAATTCTCCGAAATCGCATAGAAAGTTCCTGGGGTCGATAAAAAGCGCCACGCAAAATTTGAGCACCAACGAAGACATTTGGGGTGCCGCAAAAGCTAAAAACCAAAGATTCGCCAAACTCCTGATTATCGTGAAAATGCGTTAAAGCTCGTTATTTGAGGTCAAATCGAACAAAGTTAACTCCTGAAATGAGGTAGGACGCGATTGAAAAACAGGAGAAAAGAAACCGGTCCTGACGACCTCCCGAACGGCCAAATTGAAGTGTATAATACACTTGCCGGGATTCCGGTCCCTAACAAAATTCTCCTAAATCGCATAGAAAGTTCCTGGGGTCGATAAAGCGCCACGCAAAATTTGAGCACCAACGGAAGACATTTGGGGGTGCCAGCCGTAAACCAAAGATTCGCCAAACTCCTGATTATCGTGAAAATGCGTTAAAGCTCGTTATTTGAGGTCAAATCGAACAAAGTTAACTCCTGAAATGAGGTAGGACGCGATTGAAAAACAGGAGAAAAAGAAACCGGTCCTGACGACCTCCCGAACGGCCGAAATTGAAGTGTATAATACACTTTTTCGGATTCCGGTCCCTAACAAAATTCTCCTAAATCGCATAGAAAGTTCCTGGGGTCGATAAAGCGCCACGCAAAATTTGAGCACCAACGGAAGACATTTGGGGGTGCCAGTGCCGTAAAACCAAAGATTCGCCAAAACTCTGATTATCGTGAAAATGCGTTAAAGCTCGTTATTTGAGGTCAAAATCGAACAAAGTTAACTCCTGAAATGAGGTAGGACGCGTGATTGAAAAACAGGAGAAAAAAAACGGTCCTGACGACCTCCCGAACGGCCAAATTGAAGTGTATAATACACTTGCCGGGATTCCGGTCCCTAACAAAATTCTCCGGAAATCGCATAGAAAGTTTCTGGGGTCAGATAAAGCGCCACGCAAAATTTGAGCACCAACGGAAGACATTTGGGGTGCCGGTGCAGTAAAAACAAAGATTCGCCAAACTCCTGATTATCGTGAAAATGCGTTAAAGCTCGTTATTTGAGGTCAAAATCGAACAAAAAGTTAACTCCTGAAATGAGGTAGGACGCGTGATTGATAAAACAGGAGAAAAAGAAACCGGTCCTGACGACCTCCCGAACGGCCGAAATTGAAGTGTATAATACACGGTTTTTTTCGGATTCCGGTCCCTAACAAAATTCTCCTAAATCGCATAGAAAGTTTCCTGGGGTCGATAAAGCGCCACGCAAAATTTGAGCACCAACGGAAGACATTTGGGGGCCGCCGTGCAGCTGAAACCAAAGATTCGCCAAACTCCTGATTATCGTGAAAATGCGTTAAAGCTCGTTATTTGAGGTCAAAATCGAACAAAGTTAACTCCTGAAATGAGGTAGGACGCGTGATTGAAAAAAACAGGAGAAAAAAGAAACCGGTCCTGACGACCTCCCGAACGGCCGAAAAATTGAAGTGTATAATACACGGCTTTTTCGGATTCCGGTCCCTAACAAAATTCTCCGAAATCGCATAGAAAGTTCCTGGGGTCGATAAAGCGCCACGCAAAAATTTGAGCACCAACGAAGACATTTGGGGTGCCGCAGCCGTAAACCAAAGATTCGCCAAACTCCTGATTATCGTGAAAATGCGTAAAGCTCGTTATTTGAGGTCAAATCGAACAAAGTTAACTCCTGAAATGAGCTAGGACGCGTGATTGAAAAACAGGAGAAAAAGAAACCGGTCCTGACGACCTCCCGAACGGCCGAAATTGAAGTGTATAATACACTGCTTTTCGGATTCCGGTCCCTAACAAAAAAATTCTCCGTAAATCGCATAGAAAGTTCCTGGGGTCGATAAAGCGGCCACGCAAAATTTGAGCACCAACGAAGACATTTGGGGGTGCCGGTGCCGAAACCAAAGATTCGCCAAACTCCTGATTATCGTGAAAAATGCGTTAAAGCTCGTTATTTGAGGTCAAATCGAACAAAGTTAACTCCTGAAATGAGCTAGGACGCGTGATTGAAAAACAGGAGAAAAAGAAACCGGTCCTAGACGACCTCCCGAACGGCCGAAAATTGAAGTGTATAATACACGGTTTTTCCGGATTCCGGTCCCTAACAAAATTCTCTAAATCGCATAGAAAGTTCCCTGGGTCGATAAAGCGCCACGCAAAATTTGAGCACCAACGAAGACATTTGGGGGTGCCGCAGTGTAAAAACCAAAGATTCGCCAAACTCCTGATTATCGTGAAAATGCGTTAAAGCTCGTTATTTGAGGTCAAATCGAACAAAGTTAACTCCTGAAATGAGCTAGGACGCGTGATTGAAAAACAGGAGAAAAAGAAACCGGTCCTGCACGACCTCCCGAACGGCAAATTGAAGTGTATAATACACTTGCCGATTCCGGTCCCTAACAAAATTCTCCTAAATCGCATAGAAAGTTCCTGGGGTCGATAAAGCGCCACGCAAAATTTGAGCACCAACGGAAGACATTTGGGGGTGCCGCAGCGAAACCAAAGATTCGCCAAACTCCTGATTATCGTGAAAATGCGTTAAAGCTCGTTATTTGAGGTCAAATCGAATCAACAGTTAACTCCTGAAATGAGGTAGGACGCGTGATTGAAAAACAGGAGAGAAACCGGTCCTGATTTACCTCCCGAACGGCTACAAAAATTGAAGTGTATAATACACTGCTTTTCTGGATTCCGGTCCCTTTAACAAAATTCTCCGTAAATCGCATAGAAAGTTCCTGGGGTCGATAAAGCGGCCACGCAAAATTTGAGCACCAACGGAAGACATTTGGGGGTGCCGGTGCAAAAAAAACCAAAGATTCGCCAAACTCCTGATTATCGTGAAAATGCGTTAAAGCTCGTTATTTGAGGTCAAATCGAACAAAGTTAACTCCTGAAATGAGCTAGGACGCGTGATTGAAAAACAGGAGAAAAAGAAACCGGTCCTGATTTACCTCCCCCGAACGGTCAAAATTGAAGTGTATAATATACACGCCGGGATTCCGGTCCCTAACAAAATTCTCCTAAATCGCATAGAAAGTTCCCTGGGTCGATAAAGCGCCACGCAAAATTTGAGCACCAACGGAAGACATTTGGGGTGCCGCAGCTTAAAACCAAAGATTCGCCAAAATCCTGATTATCGTGAAAATGCGTTAAAGCTCGTTATTTGAGGTCAAATCGAACAAAGTTAACTCCTGAAATGAGGTAGGACGCGTGATTGAAAAAAAGGAGAAAAAGAAAAACCGGTCCTGACGACCTACCTCCCGAACGGCCAAATTGAAGTGTATAATACACTTGCCGGGATTCCGGTCCCTAACAAAATTCTCCGGAAATCGCATAGAAAGTTTCTGGGGTCAGATAAAGCGCCACGCAAAATTTGAGCACCAACGGAAGACATTTGGGGTGCCGGTGCTAAACCAAAGATTCGCCAAACTCCTGATTATCGTGAAAATGCGTTAAAGCTCGTTATTTGAGGTCAAAATCGAACAAAGTTAACTCCTGAAATGAGCTAGGACGCGTGATTGAAAAACAGGAGAAAAAGAAACCGGTCCTGCATTTACGACCTCCCGAACGGCCGAAATTGAAGTGTATAATACACTTGCTTTTTCGGATTCCGGTCCCTAACAAAATTCTCCTAAATCGCATAGAAAGTTCCTGGGGTCGATAAAGCGCCACGCAAAATTTGAGCACCAACGGAAGACATTTGGGGGTGCCGCAAAGCTTAAAAACCAAAGATTCGCCAAAACTCCTGATTATCGTGAAAATGCGTTAAAGCTCGTTATTTGAGGTCAAAAATCGAACAGTTAACTCCTGAAATGAGGTAGGACGCGATTGAAAAACAGGAGAAAAAGAAACCGGTCCTGACATTTACCTCCCCCCGAACGGCCAAATTGAAGTGTATAATACACTTGCCGGATTCCGGTCCCTAACAAAATTCTCCTGAAATCGCATAGAAAGTTCCTGGGGTCGATAAAGCGGCCACGCAAAATTTGAGCACCAACGAAGACATTTGGGGGTGCCGTGCCGAAAAAACCAAAGATTCGCCAAACTCCTGATTATCGTGAAAATGCGTTAAAGCTCGTTATTTGAGGTCAAATCGAACAAAGTTAACTCCTGAAATGAGGTAGGACGCGATTGAAAAAAAAAAGAGAAAAAAGAAACCGGTCCTGACGACGACCTCCCGAACGGCCAAAATTGAAGTGTATAATACACTTTTTTTCGGATTCCGGTCCCTAACAAAATTCTCCTGAAATCGCATAGAAAGTTCCTGGGGTCGATAAAGCGGCCACGCAAAATTTGAGCACCAACGGAAGACATTTGGGGTGCCGGTGTGCCGTAAAAACCAAAGATTCGCCAAACTCCTGATTATCGTGAAAATGCGTTAAAGCTCGTTATTTGAGGTCAAATCGAACAAAGTTAACTCCTGAAATGAGCTAGGACGCGTGATTGAAAAACAGGAGAAAAAGAAACCGGTCCTAGACCTCCTCCCGAACGGCCGAAATTGAAGTGTATAATACACTTGCCGGATTCCGGTCCCTAACAAAATTCTCCGTAAATCGCATAGAAAGTTCCTGGGGTCGATAAAGCGGCCACGCAAAATTTGAGCACCAACGGAAGACATTTGGGGGTGCCGGTGCTGAAACCGATTCGCCAAACTCTGATTATCGTGAAAATGCGTTAAAGCTCGTTATTTGAGGTCAAATCGAACAAAGTTAACTCCTGAAATGAGGTAGGACGCGTGATTGAAAAACAGGAGAAAAGAAACCGGTCCTTTACCTCCCGAACGGCCAAATTGAAGTGTATAATACACTGGCTTTCGGGATTCCGGTCCCTAACAAAATTCTCCGGAAATCGCATAGAAAGTTTCTGGGGTCAGATAAAGCGCCACGCAAAATTTGAGCACCAACGGAAGACATTTGGGGGTGCCGTGCCGTAAACCAAAGATTCGCCAAAACTCTCCTGATTATCGTGAAAATGCGTTAAAGCTCGTTATTTGAGGTCAAAATCGAACAAAGTTAACTCCTGAAATGAGGTAGGACGCGTGATTGAAAAACAGGAGAAAAAAAACCGGTCCTAGACGATTTACCTCCCGAACGGCCGAAATTGAAGTGTATAATACACTACTTTTTCGATTCCGGTCCCTAACAAAATTCTCCTGAAATCGCATAGAAAGTTCCTGGGGTCGATAAAGCGGCCACGCAAAATTTGAGCACCAACGGAAGACATTTGGGGTGCCGGTGTGCGTAAACCAAAGATTCGCCAAACTCTGATTATCGTGAAAATGCGTTAAAGCTCGTTATTTGAGGTCAAATCGAAACAAAGTTAACTCCTGAAATGAGGTAGGACGCGATTGAAAAAAGGAGAAAAAAAAAAACCGGTCCTGATTTACCTCCCGAACGGCCAAAATTGAAGTGTATAATACACTTTTTTTTTTCGGATTCCGGTCCCTAACAAAATTCTCCGAAATCGCATAGAAAGTTCCCCGGGTCGATAAAGCGCCACGCAAAATTTGAGCACCAACGAAGACATTTGGGGTGCCGCAAAGCTAAAACCAAAGATTCGCCAAAACTCCTGATTATCGTGAAAATGCGTTAAAGCTCGTTATTTGAGGTCAAATCGAACAAAGTTAACTCCTGAAATGAGGTAGGACGCGTGATTGAAAAGGAGAAAAAGAAACCGGTCCTAGATTTACCTCCCGAACGGCCGAAATTGAAGTGTATAATACACTTGCCGGATTCCGGTCCCTAACAAAATTCTCCTGAAATCGCATAGAAAGTTCCTGGGGTCGATAAAGCGCCACGCAAAATTTGAGCACCAACGAAGACATTTGGGGTGCCGGCAGCCAAAACCAAAGATTCGCCAAAACTCCTGATTATCGTGAAAATGCGTTAAAGCTCGTTATTTGAGGTCAAATCGAACAAAGTTAACTCCTGAAATGAGCTAGGACGCGTGATTGAAAAACAGGAGAAAAAGAAACCGGTCCCAGACGACCCTCCCGAACGGCCAAATTGAAGTGTATAATACACTTTTTTCGGGATTCCGGTCCCGAACAAAATTCTCCTAAATCGCATAGAAAGTTCCTGGGGTCGATAAAGCGCCACGCAAAATTTGAGCACCAACGGAAGACATTTGGGGTGCCGGTGCCGCAAAACCAAAGATTCGCCAAACTCCTGATTATCGTGAAAATGCGTTAAAGCTCGTTATTTGAGGTCAAAATCGAACAAAGTTAACTCCTGAAATGAGGTAGGACGCGTGATTGAAAAACAGGAGAAAAAAAACCGGTCCTGACGACCTCCCGAACGGCCGAAATTGAAGTGTATAATACACTTGCTTTTTCGGATTCCGGTCCCTAACAAAATTCTCCGAAAATCACATAGAAAGTTCCTCGGGTCAGATAAAGCGGCCACGCAAAAAATTGAGCACCAACGGAAGACATTTGGGGGTGCCGGTGCAGTGAAACCAAAGATTCGCCAAACTCCTGATTATCGTGAAAATGCGTTAAAGCTCGTTATTTGAGGTCAAATCGAACAAAGTTAACTCCTGAAATGAGCTAGGACGCGTGATTGAAAAACAGGAGAAAAAGAAACCGGTCCTAGACGACCTCCCGAACGGCCGAAATTGAAGTGTATAATACACACTTTTTTCGGATTCCGGTCCCTAACAAAATTCTCCGTAAATCGCATAGAAAGTTCCTGGGGTCGATAAAGCGGCCACGCAAAATTTGAGCACCAACGGAAGACATTTGGGGGTGCCGGTGCAAAAAACCAAAGATTCGCCAAACTCCTGATTATCGTGAAAATGCGTTAAAGCTCGTTATTTGAGGTCAAATCGAACAGTTAACTCCTGAAATGAGGTAGGACGCGTGATTGAAAAAAGGAGAAAAAGAAAAACCGGTCCTCATTTACGACTCCCGAACGGCCGAAATTGAAGTGTATAATACACGCTTTTTCGGATTCCGGTCCCTAAACAAAATTCTCCGGAAATCGCATAGAAAGTTTCTGGGGTCAGATAAAGCGCCACGCAAAATTTGAGCACCAACGGAAGACATTTGGGGTGCCGGTGTGCCGAAACCAAAGATTCGCCAAACTCCTGATTATCGTGAAAAATGCGTTAAAGCTCGTTATTTGAGGTCAAAATCGAACAAAGTTAACTCCTGAAATGAGGTAGGACGCGTGATTGAAAAAAGGAGAAAAAGAAACCGGTCCTAGACGACCTCCCGAACGGCCAAATTGAAGTGTATAATACACTGCCGGATTCCGGTCCCTAACAAAATTCTCCTAAATCGCATAGAAAGTTCCTGGGGTCGATAAAGCGCCACGCAAAGTTTGAGCACCAACGGAAGACATTTGGGGGTGCCGTGCCAAAAAACCAAAGATTCGCCAAACTCCTGATTATCGTGAAAATGCGTTAAAGCTCGTTATTTGAGGTCAAATCGAATCAACAGTTAACTCCTGAAATGAGGTAGGACGCGTGATTGAAAAACAGGAGAAAAAAGAAACCGGTCCTGACGACCTCCCGAACGGGAAATTGAAGTGTATAATACACTTGCCGGATTCCGGTCCCTAAACAAAATTCTCCTAAATCGCATAGAAAGTTCCTGGGGTCGATAAAGCGCCACGCAAAATTTGAGCACCAACGGAAGACATTTGGGGGTGCCGCAGCTGTAAACCAAAGATTCAAAACTCTGATTATCGTGAAAATGCGTTAAAGCTCGTTATTTGAGGTCAAATCGAACAGTTAACTCCTGAAATGAGCTAGGACGCGTGATTGAAAAACAGGAGAAAAAGAAACCGGTCCGCATTTACCTCCCGAACGGCCAAATTGAAGTGTATAATACACTGCTTTTTCGGATTCCGGTCCCTAACAAAATTCTCCTGAAATCGCATAGAAAGTTCCTGGGGTCGATAAAGCGGCCACGCAAAATTTGAGCACCAACGAAGACATTTGGGGGTGCCGGTGCGAAACCAAAGATTCGCCAAAACTCCTGATTATCGTGAAAATGCGTTAAAGCTCGTTATTTGAGGTCAAAATCGAACAAAGTTAACTCCTCAAATGAGGTAGGACGCGTGATTGAAAAACAGGAGAAAAAAAAACCGGTCCTGCATTTACCTCCCGAACGGCCAAAATGAAGTGTATAATACACTTTTTTCTGGATTCCGGTCCCTAACAAAATTCTCCTGAAATCGCATAGAAAGTTCCTGGGGTCGATAAAGCGGCCACGCAAAATTTGAGCACCAACGGAAGACATTTGGGGGTGCCGGTGCAGCTGAAACCCAAAGATTCGCTAAACTCCTGATTATCGTGAAAATGCGTTAAAGCTCGTTATTTGAGGTCAAATCGAACAAAGTTAACTCCTGAAATGAGGTAGGACGCGTGATTGAAAAACAGGAGAAAAAAAAAACCGGTCCGACACGACCTCCCGAACGGCCGAAATTGAAGTGTATAATACACTAATACACTTTTTCCGGATTCCGGTCCCTGAACAAAATTCTCCTGAAATCGCATAGAAAGTTCCTGGGGTCGATAAAGCGGCCACGCAAAATTTGAGCACCAACGAAGACATTTGGGGGTGCCGCAGCCGAAAACCAAAGATTCGCCAAAACTCCTGATTATCGTGAAAATGCGTTAAAGCTCGTTATTTGAGGTCAAATCGAACAGTTAACTCCTGAAATGAGGTAGGACGCGAGGACGCGATTGAAAAACAGGAGAAAAAAAAACCGGTCCTAGACGACTTACCTCCCGAACGGCCAAATTGAAGTGTATAATACACTTGCTTTTTTGGATTCCGGTCCCTAACAAAATTCTCCTAAATCGCATAGAAAGTTCCTGGGGTCGATAAAAGCGCCACGCAAAATTTGAGCACCAACGGAAGACATTTGGGGTGCCGTGTGCTGAAACCAAAGATTCGCCAAACTCCTGATTATCGTGAAAAAATGCGTTAAAGCTCGTTATTTGAGGTCAAAATCGAACAAAGTTAACTCCTGAAATGAGGTAGGACGCGATTGAAAAAAAAAGAAAAAGAAAACCGGTCCTGATTTACCTCCCGAACGGCCGAAATTGAAGTGTATAATACACTACACGGGATTCCGGTCCCTAACAAAAAATTCTCCGAAATCGATAGAAAGTTCCTGGGTCGATAAAGCGCCACGCAAAATTTGAGCACCAACGAAGACATTTGGGGGTGCCGGTGCAAAAAACCAAAGATTCGCCAAAACTCCTGATTATCGTGAAAATGCGTTAAAGCTCGTTATTTGAGGTCAAAATCGAACAAAGTTAACTCCTGAAATGAGGTAGGACGCGTGATTGAAAAAAACAGGAGAAAAAAAACCGGTCCTGACGACCCTCCCGAACGGCCAAATTGAAGTGTATAATACACTACTGGTTTTTCGGATTCCGGTCCCTAACAAAATTCTCCTAAATCGCATAGAAAGTTCCTGGGTCGATAAAGCGCCACGCAAAATTTGAGCACCAACGGAAGACATTTGGGGGTGCCGGTGCCGAAAACCAAAGATTCGCCAAACTCCTGATTATCGTGAAAATGCGTTAAAGCTCGTTATTTGAGGTCAAATCGAACAAAGTTAACTCCTGAAATGAGCTAGGACGCGTGATTGAAAAACAGGAGAAAAAGAAACCGGTCCTGATTTACCTCCCGAACGGGCCAAATTGAAGTGTATAATACACTTGCCGGGATTCCGGTCCCTAACAAAATTCTCCTAAATCGCAGAAAGTTCCTGGGGTCGATAAAGCGCCACGCAAAATTTGAGCACCAACGGAAGACATTTGGGGGTGCCGCAGCGAAAACCAAAGATTCGCCAAACTCCTGATTATCGTGAAAATGCGTTAAAGCTCGTTATTTGAGGTCAAATCGAACAGTTTAACTCCTGAAATGAGCTAGGACGCGTGATTGAAAAACAGGAGAAAAAGAAACCGGTCCTGACGACCTCCCGAACGGCCGAAATTGAAGTGTATAATACACTGCTTTTTCGGATTCCGGTCCCTGAACAAAATTCTCCTAAAATCGCATAGAAAGTTCCCGGGGTCGATAAAGCGCCACGCAAAATTTGAGCACCAACGGAAGACATTTGGGGGTGCCGTGTGCTTAAACCAAAGATTCGCCAAACTCCTGATTATCGTGAAAATGCGTTAAAGCTCGTTATTTGAGGTCAAAATCGAACAAAGTTAACTCCGAAATGAGGTAGGACGCGTGATTGAAAAACAGGAGAAAAAGAAACCGGTCCTGCACGACCTCCCGAACGGCCAAAATTGAAGTGTATAATACACGCTTTTTCGGGATTCCGGTCCCTAACAAAATTCTCCGAAATCGCATAGAAAGTTCCTGGGTCGATAAAGCGCCACGCAAAATTTGAGCACCAACGGAAGACATTTGGGGGTGCCGTGCAGTGAAAAACCAAAGATTCGCCAAACTCCTGATTATCGTGAAAATGCGTTAAAGCTCGTTATTTGAGGTCAAAATCGAACAAAGTTAACTCCTGAAATGAGGTAGGACGCGTGATTGAAAAAAAACAGGAGAAAAAGAAACCGGTCCTGCAGACCTACCTCCCGAACGGCCAAAATTGAAGTGTATAATACACTTTTTTTCGGATTCCGGTCCCTAACAAAATTCTCCGAAATCGCATAGAAAGTTCCTGGGGTCGATAAAGCGCCACGCAAAATTTGAGCACCAACAAGAAGACATTTGGGGGTGCCGGTGCTAAAAACCAAAGATTCGCCAAACTCCTGATTATCGTGAAAATGCGTTAAAGCTCGTTATTTGAGGTCAAAATCGAACAAAGTTAACTCCTGAATTGAGGTAGGACGCGTGATTGAAAAACAAAGAGAAAAAGAAACCGGTCCTGACACGACCTCCCGAACGGCCAAAATTGAAGTGTATAATACACGGCCGGGATTCCGGTCCCTAACAAAATTCTCCTCCGAAATCGCATAGAAAGTTCCTGGGTCGATAAAGCGCCACGCAAAATTTGAGCACCAACGAAGACATTTGGGGGTGCCAGCTGCCGAAAACCAAAGATTCGCCAAACTCCTGATTATCGTGAAAATGCGTTAAAGCTCGTTATTTGAGGTCAAAATCGAACAACAGTTAACTCCTGAAATGAGGTAGGACGCGATTGAAAAAAGGAGAAAAAGAAACCGGTCCTGCAGACGACCTCCCGAACGGCCGAAATTGAAGTGTATAATACACTTTTTTCGGATTCCGGTCCCTAACAAAATTCTCCGTAAATCGCATAGAAAGTTCCTGGGGTCGATAAAGCGGCCACGCAAAATTTGAGCACCAACGAAGACATTTGGGGGTGCAGTGTGCTTAAAACCAAAGATTCGCCAAACTCCTGATTATCGTGAAAATGCGTTAAAGCTCGTTATTTGAGGTCAAAATCAACAGTTAACTCCTGAATGATGAGGTAGGACGCGTGATTGAAAAACAGAGAAAAAGAAACCGGTCCTGACGACCTCCCGAACGGCCAAATTGAAGTGTATAATACACACGCTTTTTTTCGGATTCCGGTCCCTAACAAAATTCTCCGAAATCGCATAGAAAGTTCCTGGGGTCGATAAAGCGCCACGCAAAAATTGAGCACCAACGAAGACATTTGGGGGTGCCGGTGCAGCGAAAACCAAAGATTCGCCAAACTCCTGATTATCGTGAAAATGCGTTAAAGCTCGTTATTTGAGGTCAAATCGAAAAAAGTAAACTCCTGAAATGAGGTAGGACGCGATTGAAAAACAGGAGAAAAAAAAACCGGTCCTGACGACCTCCCGAACGGCCAAATTGAAGTGTATAATACACTTGCCGGATTCCGGTCCCTAAACAAAAAATTCTCCGAAATCGCATAGAAAGTTCCTGGGGTCGATAAAGCGGCCACGCAAAATTTGAGCACCAACGGAAGACATTTGGGGGTGCCGGTGCCGTAAACCAAAGATTCGCCAAACTCCTGATTATCGTGAAAATGCGTTAAAGCTCGTTATTTGAGGTCAAAATCGAACAAAGTTAACTCCTGAAATGAGGTAGGACGCGATTGAAAAACAGGAGAAAAAAAAGAAACCGGTCCTGACGACCTCCCGAACGGCCGAAATTGAAGTGTATAATACACTTGCTTTTTCGGGATTCCGGTCCCTAACAAAATTCTCCGAAATCGCATAGAAAGTTCCTGGGGTCGATAAAGCGCCACGCAAAATTTGAGCCAACGAAGACATTTGGGGTGCCGCAGCTAAAACCAAAGATTCGCCAAAAACTCCTGATTATCGTGAAAATGCGTTAAAGCTCGTTATTTGAGGTCAAATCGAACAAAGTTAACTCCTGAAATGAGCTAGGACGCGTGATTGAAAAACAGGAGAAAAAGAAACCGGTCCTGACGACCTCCCGAACGGCCAAATTGAAGTGTATAATACACTGCTTTTTCGGGATTCCGGTCCCTAACAAAATTCTCCTAAAATCGCATAGAAAGTTTCTGGGGTCAGATAAAGCGCCACGCAAAATTTGAGCACCAACGGAAGACATTTGGGGGTGCCGGCAGTGCAAAAACCAAAGATTCGCCAAACTCCTGATTATCGTGAAAATGCGTTAAAGCTCGTTATTTGAGGTCAAAATCGAACAAAGTTAACTCCTGAAATGAGCTAGGACGCGTGATTGAAAAACAGGAGAAAAAGAAACCGGTCCCGACCTCCCGAACGGGAAAATTGAAGTGTATAATACACTTGCTTTTTCGGATTCCGGTCCCGAACAAAATTCTCCTAAATCGCATAGAAAGTTCCTGGGGTCGATAAAGCGCCACGCAAAATTTGAGCACCAACGGAGACATTTGGGGGTGCCGGTGCAGCGAAAAACCAAAGATTCGCCAAACCCTGATTATCGTGAAAATGCGTTAAAGCTCGTTATTTGAGGTCAAAAATCGAACAAAGTTAACTCCTGAAATGAGGTAGGACGCGATTGAAAAACAGGAGAAAAAGAAACCGGTCCTGACGACCTCCCGAACGGCCAAAAATTGAAGTGTATAATACACTTTTTTCGGGATTCCGGTCCCTAACAAAATTCTCCGGAAATCGCATAGAAAGTTTCTGGGGTCAGATAAAGCGCCACGCAAAATTTGAGCACCAACGGAAGACATTTGGGGGTGCCGGCAGTGCCAAAACCAAAGATTCGCCAAACTCCTGATTATCGTGAAAATGCGCGTTAAAGCTCGTTATTTGAGGTCAAATCGAACAAAGTTAACTCCTGAAATGAGGTAGGACGCGATTGAAAAACAGGAGAAAAAGAAACCGGTCCTGCACGACCTCCCGAACGGTCAAATTGAAGTGTATAATACACTGCCGGATTCCGGTCCCTGAACAAAATTCTCCGAAATCGCATAGAAAAAGTTCCTGGGGTCGATAAAGCGCCACGCAAAATTTGAGCACCAACGGAAGACATTTGGGGGTGCCGTGCAGCCGTAAAACCAAAGATTCGCCAAACTCCTGATTATCGTGAAAATGCGTTAAAGCTCGTTATTTGAGGTCAAAATCGAACAGTTAACTCCTGAAATGAGCTAGGACGCGTGATTGAAAAACAGGAGAAAAAGAAACCGGTCCGCATTTACCTCCTCCGAACGGCCGAAATTGAAGTGTATAATACACTGCTTTTTCGGATTCCGGTCCCTAACAAAATTCTCCTGAAATCGCATAGAAAGTTCCCTGGGTCGAAAAGCGCCACGCAAAATTTGAGCACCAACGAAGACATTTGGGGGTGCCGTGTGCTAAAACCAAAGATTCGCCAAACTCCTGATTATCGTGAAAATGCGTTAAAGCTCGTTATTTGAGGTCAAATCGAACAAAGTTAACTCCTGAAATGAGGTAGGACGCGTGATTGAAAAAAGGAGAAAAAGAAACCGGTCCTGACGACCTCCCGAACGGAACTAAAATTGAAGTGTATAATACACTGCTTTTTCGGATTCCGGTCCCTAACAAAATTCTCCGAAATCGCATAGAAAGTTCCTGGGGTCGATAAAGCGCCACGCAAAAAATTTGAGCACCAACGGAAGACATTTGGGGGTGCCAGGTGCTTAAAACCAAAGATTCGCCAAACTCCTGATTATCGTGAAAATGCGTTAAAGCTCGTTATTTGAGGTCAAATCGAACAAAGTTAACTCCTGAAATGAGCTAGGACGCGTGATTGAAAAACAGGAGAAAAAGAAACCGGTCCTGATTTACTCCCGAACGGCCAAATTGAAGTGTATAATACACGCTTTTTCGGATTCCGGTCCCTAACAAAATTCTCCGAAATCGCATAGAAAGTTCCCTGGGTCGATAAAGCGCCACGCAAAATTTGAGCACCAACGAAGACATTTGGGGGTGCCGGTGCAGCCGAAACCAAAGATTCGCCAAAACTCTGATTATCGTGAAAATGCGTTAAAGCTCGTTATTTGAGGTCAAATCGAACAAAGTTAACTCCTGAAATGAGGTAGGACGCGTGATTGAAAAACAGGAGAAAAAAAAACCGGTCCGATTTACCTCCCCCGAACGGCAAAATTGAAGTGTATAATACACTGCTTTTTTCGGATTCCGGTCCCTAACAAAATTCTCCGTAAATCGCATAGAAAGTTCCTGGGGTCGATAAAGCGGCCACGCAAAATTTGAGCACCAACGGAAGACATTTGGGGGTGCCGTGTGCTTAAAACCAAAGATTCGCCAAACTCCTGATTATCGAAAAATGCGTTAAAGCTCGTTATTTGAGGTCAAATCGAACAAAGTTAACTCCTGAAATGAGGTAGGACGCGATTGAAAAAAACAGGAGAAAAAGAAACCGGTCCTGACGACCTCCCGAACGGCTAAAATTGAAGTGTATAATACACTTGCTTTTTCGGATTCCGGTCCCTAACAAAATTCTCCTGAAATCGCATAGAAAGTTCCCTGGGGTCGATAAAGCGCCACGCAAAATTTGAGCACCAACGGAAGACATTTGGGGGTGCCGCAGCAGCCGAAAACCAAAGATTCGCCAAAACTCCTGATTATCGTGAAAATGCGTTAAAGCTCGTTATTTGAGGTCAAATCGAACAAAGTTAACTCCTGAAATGAGCTAGGACGCGTGATTGAAAAACAGGAGAAAAAGAAACCGGTCCTGATTTACCTCCCCGAACGGCCGAAATTGAAGTGTATAATACACGCCGGGATTCCGGTCCCTAACAAAATTCTCCTGAAATCGCATAGAAAGTTCCCTGGGTCGATAAAGCGCCACGCAAAATTTGAGCACCAACGGAAGACATTTGGGGGTGCCGTGCAGCGAAAACCAAAGATTCGCCAAACTCCTGATTATCGTGAAAATGCGTTAAAGCTCGTTATTTGAGGTCAAATCGAACAAAGTTAACTCCTGAAATGAGGTAGGACGCGTGATTGAAAAAAAAAGGAGAAAAAGAAACCGGTCCTGACGACCTCCCGAACGGCCAAATTGAAGTGTATAATACACTTGCCGGATTCCGGTCCCTAACAAAATTCTCCGAAATCGCATAGAAAGTTCCTGGGTCGATAAAGCGCCACGCAAAATTTGAGCACCAACGAAGACATTTGGGGGTGCCGGTGTGCTAAAACCAAAGATTCGCCAAAACTCCTGATTATCGTGAAAATGCGTTAAAGCTCGTTATTTGAGGTCAAATCGAACAAAGTTAACTCCTGAAATGAGGTAGGACGCGTGATTGAAAAAAAGGAGAAAAAGAAACCGTCCTGATTTACCTCCCGAACGGCCAAATTGAAGTGTATAATACACTGCTTTTTCGGATTCCGGTCCCTGAAAAAATTCTCCTAAATCGCATAGAAAGTTCCTGGGGTCGATAAAGCGCCACGCAAAATTTGAGCACCAACGGAAGACATTTGGGGTGCCGCAGCTGAAAACCAAAGATTCGCCAAACTCCTGATTATCGTGAAAATGCGTTAAAGCTCGTTATTTGAGGTCAAATCGAACAAAGTTAACTCCTGAAATGAGGTAGGACGCGTGATTGAAAAACAGGAGAAAAAGAAAACCGGTCCTGACGACCTCCCGAACGGCCGAAATTGAAGTGTATAATACACGGTTTTTGGATTCCGGTCCCTAAAAAAATTCTCCTGAAATCGCATAGAAAGTTCCTGGGGTCGATAAAGCGGCCACGCAAAATTTGAGCACCAACGGAAGACATTTGGGGGTGCCGGTGCAGCCAAAAACCAAAGATTCGCCAAAACTCTGATTATCGTGAAAATGCGTTAAAGCTCGTTATTTGAGGTCAAATCGAACAAAGTTAACTCCTGAAATGAGGTAGGACGCGTGATTGAAAAAAACAGGAGAAAAAAGAAACCGGTCCTGCACGACCTCCCGAACGGCCAAATTGAAGTGTATAATACACTTTTTGGGATTCCGGTCCCTAACAAAATTCTCCTGAAATCGCATAGAAAGTTCCTGGGGTCGATAAAGCGGCCACGCAAAATTTGAGCACCAACGGAAGACATTTGGGGTGCCGGTGTGCTAAAACCAAAGATTCGCCAAACTCCTGATTATCGTGAAAATGCGTTAAAGCTCGTTATTTGAGGTCAAAATCGAACAAAGTTAACTCCTGAAATGAGGTAGGACGCGTGATTGAAAAAAAACAGGAGAAAAAGAAACCGGTCCTATTTACCTCCCGAACGGCAAAATTGAAGTGTATAATACACTGCTTTTTCGGATTCCGGTCCCTAACAAAATTCTCCGAAATCGCATAGAAAGTTCCTGGTCGATAAAGCGCCACGCAAAATTTGAGCACCAACGGAAGACATTTGGGGGTGCCGTGTGCCAAAACCAAAGATTCGCCAAACTCCTGATTATCGTGAAAATGCGTTAAAGCTCGTTATTTGAGGTCAAATCGAACAAAGTTAACTCCTGAATGAGGTAGGACGCGATTGAAAAACAGGAGAAAAAAGAAACCGGTCCTGACGACCTCCCGAACGGCCGAAATTGAAGTGTATAATACACACTTTTCGGGATTCCGGTCCCGAACAAAATTCTCCGAAATCGCATAGAAAGTTCCCGGGTCGATAAAGCGCCACGCAAAATTTGAGCACCAACGAAGACATTTGGGGGTGCCGTGTGCTTAAAACCAAAGATTCGCCAAACTCCTGATTATCGTGAAAATGCTTAAAGCTCGTTATTTGAGGTCAAATCGAACAAAGTTAACTCCTGAAATGAGCTAGGACGCGTGATTGAAAAACAGGAGAAAAAGAAACCGGTCCTGACGCCTCCCCCGAACGGTCAAATTGAAGTGTATAATACACTTGCTTTTTCGGATTCCGGTCCCTAACAAAATTCTCCGAAATCGCATAGAAAGTTCCCCGGGGTCGATAAAGCGCCACGCAAAATTTGAGCACCAACGGAAGACATTTGGGGGTGCCGTGCTGCCAAAACCAAAGATTCGCCAAACTCCTGATTATCGTGAAAATGCGTTAAAGCTCGTTATTTGAGGTCAAATCGAACAAAGTTAACTCCTGAAATGAGCTAGGACGCGTGATTGAAAAACAGGAGAAAAAGAAACCGGTCCTGACGACCTCCCGAACGGCCGAAATTGAAGTGTATAATACACTTGCCGGATTCCGGTCCCTAACAAAATTCTCCGGAAATCGCATAGAAAGTTTCTGGGGTCAGATAAAGCGCCACGCAAAATTTGAGCACCAACGGAAGACATTTGGGGGTGCCGCAGCGTAAAAACCAAAGATTCGCCAAACTCCTGATTATCGTGAAAATGCGTAAAGCTCGTTATTTGAGGTCAAATCGAACAGTTAACTCCTGAATGAGGTAGGACGCGTGATTGAAAAAAACAGGAGAAAAAAAAAACCGGTCCTAGATTTACCTCCCGAACGGCCGAAATTGAAGTGTATAATACACACTTGCTTTTTCGGATTCCGGTCCCTAACAAAATTCTCCTGAAATCGCATAGAAAGTTCCTGGGGTCGATAAAGCGGCCACGCAAAATTTGAGCACCAACGGAAGACATTTGGGGTGCCGGTGTGCCGAAAACCAAAGATTCGCCGAAACTGAGATTATCGTGAAAATGCGTTAAAGCTCGTTATTTGAGGTCAAATCGAACAAAGTTAACTCCTGAAATGAGCTAGGACGCGTGATTGAAAAACAGGAGAAAAAGAAACCGGTCCTGACGACCTCCCGAACGGTACAAATTGAAGTGTATAATACACTTTTTTTCGGGATTCCGGTCCCTAACAAAATTCTCCTAAATCGCATAGAAAGTTCCTGGGGTTCGATAAAGCGCCACGCAAAATTTGAGCACCAACGAAGACATTTGGGGTGCTGCCGGTGTGCTTAAACCAAAGATTCGCCAAAACTCCTGATTATCGTGAAAATGCGTTAAAGCTCGTTATTTGAGGTCAAAATCGAACAAAGTTAACTCCTGAAATGAGCTAGGACGCGTGATTGAAAAACAGGAGAAAAAGAAACCGGTCCCATTTACGACCTCCCGAACGGCCGAAATTGAAGTGTATAATACACTGCCGGGATTCCGGTCCCTAACAAAATTCTCCTGAATCGCATAGAAAGTTCCCCTGGGTCGATAAAGCGCCACGCAAAATTTGAG
Organism: Silene latifolia; assembly: GCF_048544455.1. Lineage (NCBI taxonomy): Eukaryota > Viridiplantae > Streptophyta > Magnoliopsida > Caryophyllales > Caryophyllaceae > Silene > Silene latifolia. Next base: position 345,685,298 of record NC_133537.1, on the reverse strand, counting down.
CACCAACGAAGACATTTGGGGTGCCGGTGCCAAACCAAAGATTCGCCAAACTCCTGATTATCGTGAAAATGCGTTAAAGCTCGTTATTTGAGGTCAAATCGAACAAAGTTAACTCCTGAAATGAGCTAGGACGCGTGATTGAAAAACAGGAGAAAAAGAAACCGGTCCTGACGACCTCCCGAACGGCCAAATTGAAGTGTATAATACACTTTTGGATTCCGGTCCCTAACAAAATTCTCCTGAAATCGCATAGAAAGTTCCTGGGGTCGATAAAGCGGCCACGCAAAATTTGAGCACCAACGGAAGACATTTGGGGGTGCCGGTGCAGCGAAACCAAAGATTCGCCAAAAACTCCTGATTATCGTGAAAATGCGTTAAAGCTCGTTATTTGAGGTCAAATCGAACAAAGTTAACTCCTGAAATGAGCTAGGACGCGTGATTGAAAAACAGGAGAAAAAGAAACCGGTCCTGCACGACCTCCCGAACGGCCGAAATTGAAGTGTATAATACACTTGCTTTTTCGGATTCCGGTCCCTAACAAAATTCTCCTAAATCGCATAGAAAGTTCCTGGGGTCGATAAAGCGCCACGCAAAATTTGAGCACCAACGGAAGACATTTGGGGGTGCCGGTGTGCAAAACCAAAGATTCGCCAAAACTCCTGATTATCGTGAAAATGCGTTAAAGCTCGTTATTTGAGGTCAAAATCGAACAAAGTTAACTCCTGAAATGAGGTAGGACGCGATTGAAAAACAGGAGAAAAAGAAACCGGTCCTGACGACCTCCCGAACGGCTCGAAATTGAAGTGTATAATACACTGCCGGATTCCGGTCCCTAACAAAATTCTCCCAAATCGCATAGAAAGTTCCTGGGGTCGATAAAGCGCCACGCAAAATTTGAGCACCAACGAAGACATTTGGGGTGCCGGTGTGCCGTAAAAACAAAGATTCGCCAAACTCCTGATTATCGTGAAAATGCTTAAAGCTCGTTATTTGAGGTCAAATCGAACAAAGTTAACTCCTCGAAATGAGGTAGGACGCGTGATTGAAAAACAGGAGAAAAAGAAACCGGTCCTGATTTACCTCCCGAACGGCCGAAATTGAAGTGTATAATACACTTTTTCGGATTCCGGTCCCTAACAAAATTCTCCTAAATCGCATAGAAAGTTCCCTGGGTCGATAAAGCGCCACGCAAAATTTGAGCACCAACGAAGACATTTGGGGGTGCCGCAAAGTGCCGTAAACCAAAGATTCGCCAAACTCCTGATTATCGTGAAAATGCGTTAAAGCTCGTTATTTGAGGTCAAATCGAAATCGAAAGTTAACTCCTGAAATGAGCTAGGACGCGTGATTGAAAAACAGGAGAAAAAGAAACCGGTCCTGACGACCTCCCGAACGGCCAAATTGAAGTGTATAATACACGGCCGGGATTCCGGTCCCGAACAAAATTCTCCGAAATCGCATAGAAAGTTCCCTGGGGTCGATAAAGCGCCACGCAAAATTTGAGCACCAACGGAAGACATTTGGGGTGCCGTGCCGAAAACCAAAGATTCGCCAAACTCCTGATTATCGTGAAAATGCGTTAAAGCTCGTTATTTGAGGTCAAATCGAACAAAGTTAACTCCTGAAATGAGGTAGGACGCGTGATTGAAAACAGGAGAAAAAAGAAACCGGTCCGACGACCTCCCGAACGGCCAAAATTGAAGTGTATAATACACGGCTTTTCGGATTCCGGTCCCTTAACAAAATTCTCCGAAATCGCATAGAAAGTTCCCCGGGTCGATAAAGCGCCACGCAAAATTTGAGCACCAACGAAGACATTTGGGGGTGCCGTGTGCCGAAAACCAAAGATTCGCCAAACTCCTGATTATCGTGAAAATGCGTAAAGCTCGTTATTTGAGGTCAAATCGAACAAAGTTAACTCCTGAAATGAGGTAGGACGCGTGATTGAAAAACAGGAGAAAAAAAACCGGTCCTGACGACCTCCCCCGAACGGCCGAATTGAAGTGTATAATACACTTTTTTCGGATTCCGGTCCCTAACAAAATTCTCCGAAATCGCATAGAAAGTTCCTGGGGTCGATAAAGCGCCACGCAAAATTTGAGCACCAACGAAGACATTTGGGGTGCCGGTGCTAAAAACCAAAGATTCGCCAAACTCCTGATTATCGTGAAAATGCGTTAAAGCTCGTTATTTGAGGTCAAAATCGAACAGTTAACTCCTGAAATGAGCTAGGACGCGTGATTGAAAAACAGGAGAAAAAGAAACCGGTCCTGACGACCTCCCGAACGGTCAAAATTGAAGTGTATAATACACTTTTTTTTCGGATTCCGGTCCCTAACAAAATTCTCCTAAATCGCATAGAAAGTTCCTGGGTCGAGATAAAGCGCCACGCAAAATTTGAGCACCAACGAAGACATTTGGGGTGCCGGTGTGCAGAAAAACCAAAGATTCGCCAAACCCTGATTATCGTGAAAATGCGTTAAAGCTCGTTATTTGAGGTCAAATCGAACAAAGTTAACTCCTGAAATGAGCTAGGACGCGTGATTGAAAAACAGGAGAAAAAGAAACCGGTCCTGCATTTACCTCCCGAACGGGTCAAATTGAAGTGTATAATACACTTGCTTTTTGGGATTCCGGTCCCTGAACAAAATTCTCCTAAATCGCATAGAAAGTTCCTGGGTCGATAAAGCGCCACGCAAAATTTGAGCACCAACGAAGACATTTGGGGGTGCCGGTGCCGTAAACCAAAGATTCGCCAAACTCCTGATTATCGTGAAAATGCGTTAAAGCTCGTTATTTGAGGTCAAAATCGAACAAAGTTAACTCCTCGAAATGAGGTAGGACGCGTGATTGAAAAACAGGAGAAAAAGAAACCGGTCCTGACGACCTCCCGAACGGCTGAAATTGAAGTGTATAATACACGGTTTTTCGGATTCCGGTCCCTAACAAAATTCTCCGAAATCGCATAGAAAGTTCCTGGGGTCGATAAAGCGCCACGCAAAATTTGAGCACCAACGAAGACATTTGGGGTGCCGCAGTGCCGTAAAAACCAAAGATTCGCCAAACTCCTGATTATCGTGAAAATGCGTTAAAGCTCGTTATTTGAGGTCAAATCGAACAAAGTTAACTCCTAAATGAGGTAGGACGCGTGATTGAAAAACAGGAGAAAAAGAAACCGGTCCTGACGACCTCCCGAACGGCCAAATTGAAGTGTATAATACACTTGCCGATTCCGGTCCCTAACAAAATTCTCCTAAATCGCATAGAAAGTTCCTGGGGTCGATAAAGCGCCACGCAAAATTTGAGCACCAACGGAAGACATTTGGGGTGCCGTGTGCAGCGAAAAACCAAAGATTCGCCAAAACTCCTGATTATCGTGAAAATGCTTTAAAGCTCGTTATTTGAGGTCAAAATCGAAATCGAACAAAGTTAACTCCTGAAATGAGGTAGGACGCGTGATTGAAAAACAGGAGAAAAAAAACCGGTCCTGACGACCTCCCGAACGGCCAAATTGAAGTGTATAATACACTTGCCGGATTCGATTCCGGTCCCTAACAAAATTCTCCGTAAATCGCATAGAAAGTTCCTGGGGTCGATAAAGCGGCCACGCAAAATTTGAGCACCAACGGAAGACATTTGGGGGTGCCGCAGTGTGCCGAAAAAAGATTCGCCAAACTCCTGATATCGTGAAAATGCTTAAAGCTCGTTATTTGAGGTCAAATCGAACAAAGTTAACTCCTGAAATGAGCTAGGACGCGTGATTGAAAAACAGGAGAAAAAGAAACCGGTCCTGACGACCTCCCGAACGGCCAAATTGAAGTGTATAATACACTTGCTTTTTCGATTCCGGTCCCTAACAAAATTCTCCAAAATCGCATAGAAAGTTCCTGGGGTCGATAAAGCGGCCACGCAAAATTTGAGCACCAACGAAGACATTTGGGGGTGCCGTGTGCCGAAAACCAAAGATTCGCCAAACTCCTGATTATCGTGAAAATGCGTTAAAGCTCGTTATTTGAGGTCAAAATCGAACAGTTAACTCCTGAAATGAGGTAGGACGCGTGATTGAAAAACAGGAGAAAAAAAGAAACCGGTCCTGCATTTACCTCCCGAACGGTCAAATTGAAGTGTATAATACACTTTTTTCTGGATTCCGGTCCCTGAACAAAATTCTCCGAAATCGCATAGAAAGTTGGGTCGATAAAAGCGGCCACGCAAAATTTGAGCACCAACGAAGACATTTGGGGGTGCCGTGTGCTAAAACCAAAGATTCGCCAAACTCCTGATTATCGTGAAAATGCGTTAAAGCTCGTTATTTGAGGTCAAAATCGAACAAAGTTAACTCCTAAATGAGGTAGGACGCGTGATTGAAAAACAGGAGAAAAAGAAACCGGTCCGATTTACCTCCCGAACGGCCGAAATTGAAGTGTATAATACACGGTTTTTCGATTCCGGTCCCTAACAAAATTCTCCTGAAATCGCATAGAAAGTTCCTGGGGTCGATAAAGCGGCCACGCAAAATTTGAGCACCAACGGAAGACATTTGGGGGTGCCGGTGCAAAATTAAACCAAAGATTCACCGAACTCCTGATTATCGTGAAAATGCGTTAAAGCTCGTTATTTGAGGTCAAATCGAACAAAGTTAACTCCTGAAATGAGGTAGGACGCGTGATTGAAAAACAGGAGAAAAAGAGAACCGGTCCTGATTTACCTCCCGAACGGCCAAAATTGAAGTGTATAATACACTTTTTCGGATTCCGGTCCCTAACAAAATTCTCCTGAAATCGCATAGAAAGTTCCTGGGGTCGATAAAGCGGCCACGCAAAATTTGAGCACCAACGGAAGACATTTGGGGTGCCGGTGTGCAGAAAACCAAAGATTCGCCAAACCCTGATTATCGTGAAAATGCGTTAAAGCTCGTTATTTGAGGTCAAAATCGAACAAAGTTAACTCCTGAATGAGGTAGGACGCGTGATTGAAAAACAGGAGAAAAAGAAACCGGTCCTGATTTACCTCCCGAACGGTCAAAATTGAAGTGTATAATACACTGCCGGATTCCGGTCCCTGAACAAAATTCTCCTAAAATCGCATAAAAAGTTCCTGGGGTCAGATAAAGCGGCCACGCAAAATTTGAGCACCAACGAAGACATTTGGGGGTGCCGTGTGCTAAACCAAAGATTCGCCAAACTCCTGATTATCGTGAAAATGCGTTAAAACTCGTTATTTGAGGTCAAATCGAACAAAGTTAACTCCTGAAATGAGCTAGGACGCGTGATTGAAAAACAGGAGAAAAAGAAACCGGTCCTAATTTACCTCCCGAACGGGTAAAATTGAAGTGTATAATACACGCCGGGATTCCGGTCCCTAACAAAATTTCCTAAATCGCATAGAAAGTTCCTGGGTCGATAAAGCGCCACGCAAAATTTGAGCACCAACGGAAGACATTTGGGGTGCCGGTGTGCTAAAACCAAAGATTCGCCAAACCCTGATTATCGTGAAAATGCGTTAAAGCTCGTTATTTGAGGTCAAATCGAACAAAGTTAACTCCTGAAATGAGGTAGGACGCGTGATTGAAAAAAAAAGGAGAAAAAGAACCGGTCCGATTTACCTCCCGAACGGCTCAAAATTGAAGTGTATAATACACGGTTTTTCGGGATTCCGGTCCCGGAACAAAATTCTCCGAAATCGCATAGAAAGTTCCTGGGGGTCGATAAAGCGCCACGCAAAATTTGAGCACCAACGGAAGACATTTGGGGGTGCCGGTGTGCGAAACCAAAGATTCGCCAAACTCCTGATTATCGTGAAAATGCGTTAAAACTCGTTATTTGAGGTTGAAATCGAACAAAGTTAACTCCTAAATGAGGTAGGACGCGTGATTGAAAAACAGGAGAAAAAGAAACCGGTCCGGACGACCTCCCGAACGGCCAAATTGAAGTGTATAATACACGGCTTTTTCGGATTCCGGTCCCTAACAAAATTCTCCGAAATCGCATAGAAAGTTCCCTGGGGTCGATAAAGCGCCACGCAAAATTTGAGCACCAACGAAGACATTTGGGGGTGCCGGTGCCGTAAAACCAAAGATTCACGCCAAACTCCTGATTATCGTGAAAATGCTTAAAACTCGTTATTTGAGGTCAAATCGAACAACAGTTAACTCCTGAAATGAGGTAGGACGCGTGATTGAAAAAAACAGGAGAAAAAGAAACCGGTCCTGCACGACCTCCCGAACGGCTGAAATTGAAGTGTATAATACACGGTTTTTCGGATTCCGGTCCTGAACAAAATTCTCCGAAAATCGCATAGAAAGTTCCTGGGGTCAGATAAAGAGGCCACGCAAAATTTGAGCACCAACGGAAGACATTTGGGGGTGCCGGTGCTGCAAAACCAAACCAAAGATTCGCCGAACCTCTGATTATCGTGAAAATGCTTAAAGCTCGTTATTTGAGGTCTGAAATCGAACAAAGTTAACTCCTGAAATGAGCTAGGACGCGTGATTGAAAAACAGGAGAAAAAGAAACCGGTCCTGACGACCTCCCGAACTACCGAAATTGAAGTGTATAATACACGCTTTTTCGGATTCCGGTCCCTAAACAAAATTCTCCTGAATCGCATAGAAAGTTCCTGGGGTCAGATAAAGCGGCCACGCAAAATTTGAGCACCAACGAAGACATTTGGGGGTGCCGGTGGTGTAAAACCAAAGATTCGCCGAAACTCCTGATTATCGTGAAAATGCGTTAAAACTCGTTATTTGAGGTCAAATCGAACAAAGTTAACTCCCGAAATGAGCTAGGACGCGTGATTGAAAAACAGGAGAAAAAGAAACCGGTCCTGATTTACCTCCCGAACGGCCAAAATTGAAGTGTATAATACACTGGTTTTTCGGATTCCGGTCCCTAACAAAATTCTCCGAAATCGCATAGAAAGTTCCCGGGGTCGATAAAGGGGCAACGCAAAATTTGAGCACCAACGGAAGACATTTGGGGGTGCCGGTGCAGCAAAACCAAAGATTCGCCAAACTCCTGATTATCGTGAAAAATGCGTTAAAGCTCGTTATTTGAGGCTGAAATCGAACAGTTAACTCCTGAAATGAGGTAGGACGCGTGATTGAAAAACAGGAGAGAAAAGAAACCGGTCCGCATTTACCTCCCGAACGGCCAAAATTGAAGTGTATAATACACTGCTTTTCGATTCCGGTCCCTAACAAAATTCTCCTAAATCGCATAAAAGTTCCCTGGGGTCGATAAAGCGGCCACGCAAAATTTGAGCACCAACGGAAGACATTTGGGGGTGCCGTGTGCCAAAACCAAAGATTCGCCAAACTCCTGATTATCGTGAAAATGCTTAAAGCTCGTTATTTGAGGTCAAATCGAACAAAGTTAACTCCTGAAATGAGGTAGGACGCGATTGAAAAACAGGAGAAAAAGAAACCGGTCCTGTACGACCTCCCGAACGCCCGAAATTGAAGTGTATAATACACGGTTTTTCCGGGATTCCGGTCCTAAACAAAATTCTCCGTAAATCGCATAGAAAGTTCCTGGGGTCGATAAAGCGGCCACGCAAAATTTGAGCACCAACGAAGACATTTGGGGTGCCGGTGTGCGAAAACCAAAGATTCGCCAAACTCCTGATTATCGTGAAAATGCGTTAAAACTCGTTATTTGAGGTCAAATCGAACAAAGTTAACTCCTGAAATGAGGTAGGACGCGTGATTGAAAAACAGGGGAAAAAGAAACCGGTCCGCACGACCTCCCGAACGGCTGAAATTGAAGTGTATAATACACGGTTTTTCGGATTCCGGTCCGAGAACAAAATTCTCCAAATCGCATAAAAGTTCCCCGGGATCGAAAGAGGCCACGCAAAGTTTGAGCACCAACGGAAGACATTTGGGGGTGCCGGTGCAGCAAACCAAAGATTCGCCAAACCCTGATTATCGTGAAAATGCTTAAAACTCGTTATTTGAGGTCAAATCGAACAACAGTTAACTCCTGAAATGAGGTAGGACGCGTGATTGAAAAACAGGAGAAAAAAGAAACCGGTCCTGACGACCTCCCGAACGCCAAAATTGAAGTGTATAATACACTTGCCGGATTCCGGTCCCTAACAAAATTCTCCGAAATCGCATAAATGTTCCCGGGTCGATAAAGGGGCAACGCAAAATTTGAGCACCAACGGAAGACATTTGGGGGTGCCGGTGTGCGTAAAACCAAGATTCGCCAAACTCCTGATTATCGTGAAAATGCGTTAAAACTCGTTATTTGAGGCTGAAATCGAACAAGTTAACTCCTGAAATGAGCTAGGACGCGTGATTGAAAAACAGGGAGAAAAAGAAACCGGTCCTTTACGACCTCCCGAACGCCCAAATTGAAGTGTATAATACACTGCCGGATTCCGGTCCCGAACAAAATTCTCCGAAAATCGCATAAAATGTTCCTGGGTCGATAAAGGGGCACGCAAAATTTGAGCACCAACGAAGACATTTGGGGTGCCGCAGTGCTGCCGAAACCAAAGATTCGCCAAAACTCCTGATTATCGTGAAAATGCGTTAAAACTCGTTATTTGAGGTCAAATCGAACAAAGTTAACTCCTAAAATGAGCTAGGACGCGTGATTGAAAAACAGGAGAAAAAGAAACCGGTCCGCACGACATCCCCGAACGGTCAAATTGAAGTGTATAATACACTGCCGATTCCGGTCCGGAACAAAATTCTCCGAAAATCGCATAAGAAAGTTCCCGGGTCGATAAAGCGCCACGCAAAATTTGAGCACCAACGGAAGACATTTGGGGTGCCGGTGCCGTAAACCAAGATTCGCCAAACTCTGATTATCGTGAAAATGCTTAAAACTCGTTATTTGAGGTCAAATCGAACAAAGTTAACTCCTGAAATGAGGTAGGACGCGTGATTGAAAAACAGGAGAAAAAAAACCGGTCCTGACGACCTCCCGAACGCCCGAAATTGAAGTGTATAATACACTTGCCGGATTTCGGTCCCTGAACAAAATTCTCCTGGAAATCGCATAGATGTTCCTGGGTCGATAAAGCGCCACGCAAAATTTGAGCACCAACGGAAGACATTTGGGGGTGCCGGTGTGCTAGAAACCAAGATTCGCCGAAACTCCTGATTATCGTGAAAATGCCTTAAAACTCGTTATTTGAGGTCAAATCGAACAAAGTTAACTCCTCAAATGAGCTAGGACGCGTGATTGAAACAGGAGAAAAAGAAACCGGTCCGCACGACCTCCCGAACGCCCGAAATTGAAGTGTATAATACACTTTTTCGGATTCCGGTCCCGAACAAAATTCTCCGAAAATCGCATAAAAGTTCCTGGGTCGATAAAGCGCCACGCAAAATTTGAGCACCAACGGAAGACATTTGGGGGTGCCGGTGTGCCGTAAACCAAGATTCGCCAAACTCCTGATTATCGTGAAAATGCTTAAAACTCGTTATTTGAGGTCAAATCGAACAAAGTTAACTCCTGAAATGAGCTAGGACGCGTGATTGAAAAACAGGAGAAAAAGAAACCGGTCCGTCCAGACGACCTCCCGAACGGCCAAATTGAAGTGTATAATACACTGCCGGATTCCGGTCCGAGAACAAAATTCTCCGGAAATCGCATAGGATGTTCCCGGGGTCAGATAAAGCGCCACGCAAAATTTGAGCACCAACGGAAGACATTTGGGGGTGCCGGTGCCGTAAACCAAAGATTCGCCGAAACTCCTGATTATCGTGAAAATGCGTTAAAACTCGTTATTTGAGGTCAAAATCGAACAAAGTTAACTCCCGAAATGAGCTAGGACGCGTGATTGAAAAACAGGAGAAAAAGAAACCGGTCCTGACGACCTCCCGAACGCTCAAATTGAAGTGTATAATACACTTTTTTGGGATTCCGGTCCGAACAAAATTCTCCGAAAATCGCAGAAATGTTCCCGGGTCGATAAAGGCACGCAAAATTTGAGCACCAACGGAAGACATTTGGGGGTGCCGGTGTGCGTAAAAACCAAAGATTCGCCAAAACTCCTGATTATCGTGAAAAATGCGTTAAAACTCGTTATTTGAGGTCAAATCGAACAGTTAACTCCTAAAATGAGCTAGGACGCGTGATTGAAAAACAGGGAGAAAAAGAAACCGGTCCTGCACGACATCCCGAACGGCCGAATTGAAGTGTATAATACACTTGCCGGATTCCGGTCCGGAACAAAATTCTCCGAAATCGCATAAGATGTTCCCTGGGTCGATAAAGCGGCCACGCAAAATTTGAGCACCAACGGAAGACATTTGGGGTGCCGGTGTGCTAAAACCAAAGATTCGCCAAACTCCTGATTATCGTGAAAATGCTTAAAACTCGTTATTTGAGGTCAAATCGAACAAAGTTAACTCCTGAAATGAGCTAGGACGCGTGATTGAAAAACAGGAGAAAAAAAACCGGTCCGATTTACCTCCCGAACGCCCGAAATTGAAGTGTATAATACACTGCTTTTTCTGGGATTTCGGTCCCTGAACAAAATTCTCCGAAATCGCATAGAAAGTTCCTGGGGTCAGATAAAGCGGCCACGCAAAATTTGAGCACCAACGGAAGACATTTGGGGTGCCGGTGTGCTAAAACCAAAGATTCGCCGAAACTCCTGATTATCGTGAAAATGCCTTAAAACTCGTTATTTGAGGTCAAATCGAACAAAGTTAACTCCTAAATGAGCTAGGACGCGTGATTGAAAAACAGGAGAAAAAGAAACCGGTCCTGACGACCTCCCGAACGCCCGAAATTGAAGTGTATAATACACGCTTTTTCTGGGATTCCGGTCCCGAACAAAATTCTCCTAAAATCGCATAAATGTTCCCGGGGTCAGATAAAGCGCCACGCAAAATTTGAGCACCAACGGAAGACATTTGGGGTGCCGGTGCTAAAAACCAAAGATTCGCCAAAACTCTGATTATCGTGAAAATGCCTTAAAACTCGTTATTTGAGGTCAAAATCGAACAGTTTAACTCCTAAAATGAGCTAGGACGCGTGATTGAAAAACAGGAGAAAAAGAAACCGGTCCTAGACGACCTCCCGAACGCTCAAATTGAAGTGTATAATACACGGTTTTTTGGGATTCCGGAACAAAATTCTCCGAAAATCGCATGAGATGTTCCTGGGGTCAGATAAAGCGCCACGCAAAATTTGAGCACCAACGGAAGACATTTGGGGTGCCGGTGCGTAAACCAAAGATTCGCCAAACTCCTGATTATCGTGAAAATGCTTAAAACTCGTTATTTGAGGTCAAATCGAACAAAGTTAACTCCAAATGAGCTAGGACGCATGATTGAAAAACAGGAGAAAAAGAAACCGGTCCGCACGACCTCCCGAACGGCCGAAATTGAAGTGTATAATACACGCTTTTTCTGGGATTCCGGTCCCTAACAAAATTCTCCGAAAATCGCATAAGATGTTCCCGGGGTCGATAAAGCGCCACGCAAAATTTGAGCACCAACGAAGACATTTGGGGGTGCCGGTGTGCCGTAAACCAAAGATTCGCCGAAACTCCTGATTATCGTGAAAATGCCTTAAAACTCGTTATTTGAGGTCAAATCGAACAGTTAACTCCTGAAATGAGCTAGGACGCGTGATTGAAAAACAGGAAAAAAGAAACCGGTCCTGATTTACCTCCCGAACGCCCGAAATTGAAGTGTATAATACACTTTTTTCGGGATTCCGGTCCGGAACAAAATTCTCCGAAAATCGCAAAATGTTCCCTGGGTCGATAAAGGGGCAACGCAAAGTTTGAGCACCAACGGAAGACATTTGGGGGTGCCGTGCCAGTGCTAAAACCAAAGATTCGCCAAACTCCTGATTATCGTGAAAATGCGTTAAAACTCGTTATTTGAGGTCAAATCGAACAAAGTTAACTCCTAAAATGAGCTAGGACGCGTGATTGAAAAACAGGAGAAAAAAAAACCGGTCCGGTACGACATCCCGAACGGCCGAAATTGAAGTGTATAATACACGGCCGGATTCCGGTCCTGAACAAAATTCTCCGAAAATCGCATAAGATGTTCCCTGGGTCGATAAAGCGCCACGCAAAATTTGAGCACCAACGGAAGACATTTGGGGGTGCCGGTGTGCCGAAACCAAAGATTCGCCAAACTCCTGATTATCGTGAAAATGCTTAAAACTCGTTATTTGAGGTCAAATCGAACAAAGTTAACTCCTGAAATGAGCTAGGACGCGTGATTGAAAAACAGGGAGAAAAAAAACCGGTCCTGATTTACCTCCCGAACGCCCGAAATTGAAGTGTATAATACACTGCCGGATTTCGGTCCCTAACAAAATTCTCCGGAAATCGCATAGAAAGTTCCTGGGGTCGATAAAGCGGCCACGCAAAATTTGAGCACCAACGGAAGACATTTGGGGTGCCGGTGTGCTGCTAAAACCAAAGATTCGCCAAAACCTGATTATCGTGAAAATGCCTTAAAACTCGTTATTTGAGGTCAAATCGAACAAAGTTAACTCCTAAATGAGCTAGGACGCGTGATTGAAAAACAGGAGAAAAGAAACCGGTCCGGACGACCTCCCGAACGGCTGAAATTGAAGTGTATAATACACGGTTTTTCTGGATTTCGGTCCCGAACAAAATTCTCCGAAATCGCATAGAATGTTCCCTGGGGTCGATAAAGCGCCACGCAAAATTTGAGCACCAACGAAGACATTTGGGGTGCCGGTCGCAGAAACCAAAGATTCGCCAAACTCCTGATTATCGTGAAAATGCGTTAAAACTCGTTATTTGAGGCTGAAATCGAACAAGTTAACTCCCGAAATGAGCTAGGACGCGTGATTGAAAAACAGGAGAAAAAGAAACCGGTCCTGACAACCTCCCGAACGCCTGAAATTGAAGTGTATAATACACGGTTTTTCGGATTCCGGTGTCCCGGAACAAAATTCTCCGAAAATCGCATAAGATGTTCCCGGGTCGATAAAGCGCCACGCAAAATTTGAGCACCAACGGAAGACATTTGGGGTGCCGGTGCTAGAAAAACCAAAGATTCGCCAAAATCCTGATTATCGTGAAAATGCCTTAAAACTCGTTATTTGAGGTCAAAATCGAACAGTTAACTCCTGAAATGAGCTAGGACGCGTGATTGAAAAACAGGAGAAAAAGAAACCGGTCCGCACGACCTCCCGAACGGCCGAAATTGAAGTGTATAATACACGGCTTTTCGGGATTCCGGTCCGGAACAAAATTCTCCGAAAATCGCATGAGATGTTCCCTGGGTCGATAAAGCGCCACGCAAAATTTGAGCACCAACGAAAGACATTTGGGGGTGCCGGTGTGCAAAGCTTTAAACCAAGATTCGCCAAACTCCTGATTATCGTGAAAATGCTTAAAACTCGTTATTTGAGGTCAAATCGAAAAAGTTAACTCCCCGAAATGAGCTAGGACGCATGATTGAAAAAAAAGGGAGAAAAAGAAACTGGTCCGGTACGACCTCCCGAACGGCCGAAATTGAAGTGTATAATACACTTGCCGGATTCCGGTCCCGAACAAAATTTTCCGAAAATCGCATAAGATGTTCCTGGGTCGATAAAGCGCCACGCAAAATTTGAGCACCAACGAAGACATTTGGGGTGCCGGCAGTGCGAAAACCAAAGATTCGCCAAACTCCTGATTATCGTGAAAATGCGTTAAAACTCGTTATTTGAGGTCAAATCGAACAAAGTTAACTCCTGAAATGAGCTAGGACGCGTGATTGAAAAACAAACAGAAAAAAGAAACCGGTCCTAGACGACCTCCCGAACGCCCAAATTGAAGTGTATAATACACTTTTTCGGGATTCCGGTCCGAACAAAATTCTCCGAAAATCGCATAAGATGTTCCCTGGGTCGATAAAGGGGCAACGCAAAATTTGAGCACCAACGGAAGACATTTGGGGGTGCCGAAAGCGCCGAAACCAAAGATTCGCCAAAACCCTGATTATCGTGAAAATGCGTTAAAACTCGTTATTTGAGGCTCAAATCGAACAGGTTAACTCCTAAAATGAGCTAGGACGCGTGATTGAAAACAGGAGAAAAAGAAACCGGTCCGGACGACATCCCGAACGGCCGAAATTAAAGTGTATAATACACTGCCGGGATTCCGGTCCGGAACAAAATTCTCCGAAAATCGCATAAGATGTTCCCGGGGTCAGATAAAGCGCCATGCAAAATTTGAGCACCAACGGAAGACATTTGGGGTGCCAGGTGCCGAAACCAAAGATTCGCCAAACTCCTGATTATCGTGAAAATGCGTTAAAACTCGTTATTTGAGGCTCAAATCGAACAGGTTAACTCCTGAAATGAGCTAGGACGCGTGATTGAAAAACAGGAGAAAAAAAACGGTCCGGTACGACCTCCCGAACGCCCGAAATTGAAGTGTATAATACACGGCCGGATTTCGGTCCCTGAACAAAATTCTCCGAAAATCGCATAGAATGTTCCTCTGGGGTCGATAAAGCGCCACGCAAAATTTGAGCACCAACGAAGACATTTGGGGTGCCGGTGCTAAAACCAAAGATTCGCCGAAAATCTGATTATCGTGAAAATGCCTTAAAACTCGTTATTTGAGGTCAAATCGAACAAAGTTAACTCCTGAAATGAGCTAGGACGCGTGATTGAAAAACAGGAGAAAAAGAAACCGGTCCGGACAGACGACTCCCGAACGCCCGAAATTGAAGTGTATAATACACGGTTTTTAGATTCCGGTCCTTTAACAAAATTCTCCGGAAATCGCATAGGATGTTCCCGGGGTCAGATAAAGCGCCACGCAAAATTTGAGCACCAACGGAAGACATTTGGGGTGCCGGTGTGCCGCTAAACCAAAGATTCGCCAAACTCCTGATTATCGTGAAAATGCGTTAAAACTCGTTATTTGAGGTCAAATCGAACAGTTAACTCCTGAAATGAGCTAGGACGCGTGATTGAAAAACAGGGAAAAAAGAAACCGGTCCTGCATTTACCTCCCGAACGCCGAAATTGAAGTGTATAATACACGGTTTTTCGATTCCGGTCCGGAACAAAATTCTCCGAAAATCGCATAAGATGTTCCCGGGGTCGATAAAGGGGCAACGCAAAATTTGAGCACCAACGAAGACATTTGGGGTGCCGCTGTGCTGAAAACCAAAGATTCGCCGAAAAACTCTGATTATCGTGAAAATGCCTTAAAACTCGTTATTTGAGGTCAAATCGAAATCGAATGTGTTAACTCCCGAAATGAGCTAGGACGCATGATTGAAAAACAGGGAGAAAAAGAAACCGGTCCGCACGACCTCCCGAACGGCCGAAATTGAAGTGTATAATACACGGTTTTTCGGGATTCCGGGTCCCAGAACAAAATTCTCCGAAAATCGCATAAGATGTTCCCGGGTCGATAAAGCGCCACGCAAAATTTGAGCACCAACGGAAGACATTTGGGGTGCCGCGGTGTGCTAAAACCAAATTCGCCGAAAACTCTGATTATCGTGAAAAATGCCTTAAAACTCGTTATTTGAGGTCAAATCGAACAAAGTTAACTCCTGAAATGAGCTAGACGCGTGATTGAAAAACAGGAGAAAAAGAAACCGGTCCTGACGACCTCCCGAACGCCCGAAATTGAAGTGTATAATACACTGGCTTTTTGGGATTCCGGTCCGAACAAAATTCTCCGAAAATCGCATGAGATGTTCCCTGGGTCGATAAAGCGGCCACGCAAAATTTGAGCACCAACGGAAGACATTATTGGGGGTGCCAGTGTGCGAAACCAAGATTCGCCAAACTCCTGATTATCGTGAAAATGCTTAAAACTCGTTATTTGAGGTCAAATCGAACAAAGTTAACTCCTCGAAATGAGCTAGGACGCATGATTGAAAAACAGGAGAAAAAGAAACCGGTCCGACGACCTCCCGAACGGCCAAATTGAAGTGTATAATACACGGCCGGATTCCGGTCCCGAACAAAATTCTCCGGAAATCGCATAGGATGTTCCCGGGGTCAGATAAAGCGCCACGCAAAATTTGAGCACCAACGGAAGACATTTGGGGGTGCCGGTGTGCGAAAACCAAAGATTCGCCAAACTCCTGATTATCGTGAAAATGCGTTAAAACTCGTTATTTGAGGTCAAATCGAACAGTTAACTCCTGAAATGAGCTAGGACGCGTGATTGAAAAACAGGAAAAAGAAACCGGTCCGTGATTTACCTCCCGAACGCCCGAAATTGAAGTGTATAATACACGGTTTTTCGGGATTCCGGGTCCGGAACAAAATTCTCCGAAAATCGCATAAGATGTTCCTGGGTCGATAAAGGGGCAACGCAAAATTTGAGCACCAACGGAAGACATTTGGGGGTGCCGGTGTGCCGTAAAAAACCAAAGATTCGCCAAAACTCCTGATTATCGTGAAAATGCGTTAAAACTCGTTATTTGAGGTCAAATCGAACAAAGTTAACTCCTAAAATGAGCTAGGACGCGTGATTGAAAACAGGAGAAAAAGAAACCGGTCCGTACGACATCCCGAACGGCCAAATTAAAGTGTATAATACACTTTTTCGGATTCCTGGTCCGGAACAAAATTCTCCGAAAATCGCATAAGATGTTTCCCTGGGTCGATAAAGCGGCCACGCAAAATTTGAGCACCAACGGAAGACATTTGGTGGTGCCGGTGCCGTAAACCAAGATTCGCTAAACTCTGATTATCGTGAAAATGCTTAAAACTCGTTATTTGAGGTCAAATCGAACAGTTAACTCCTGAAATGAGCTAGGACGCGTGATTGAAAAACAGGAGAAAAAAAAACGGGTCCTGACGACCTCCCGAACGCCCGAAATTGAAGTGTATAATACACTTTTTGGGATTTCGGGTCCCGAACAAAATTCTCCGGAAATCGCATAGAAAGTTTCTGGGGTCAGATAAAGCGCCACGCAAAATTTGAGCACCAACGGAAGACATTTGGGGTGCCGGTGCAGTTAGAAACCAAAGATTCGCCGAAAAATCTGATTATCGTGAAAATGCCTTAAAACTCGTTATTTGAGGTCAAATCGAACAAAGTTAACTCCTGAAATGAGCTAGGACGCGTGATTGAAAAACAGGAGAAAAAGAAACCGGTCCGCACGACCTCCCGAACGCCCGAAATTGAAGTGTATAATACACGGTTTTAGGGATTCCGGTCCTAACAAAATTCTCCGAAAATCGCATAAGATGTTCCCGGGTCGATAAAGCGCCACGCAAAATTTGAGCACCAACGGAAGACATTTGGGGTGCTGCAGTGCCGAAACCAAAGATTCGCCGAAACTCCTGATTATCGTGAAAATGCGTTAAAACTCGTTATTTGAGGTCGAAATCGAACAAAGTTAACTCCTGAAATGAGCTAGGACGCGTGATTGAAAAACAGGAAAAAAGAAACCGGTCCGATTTACGACCTCCCGAACGGCTGAAATTGAAGTGTATAATACACGGTTTTTCCGGATTCCGGTCCCGGAACAAAATTCTCCGAAAATCGCATAAGATGTTCCCTGGGTCGATAAAGGGGCAACGCAAAATTTGAGCACCAACGGAAGACATTTGGGGCTGCCGGTGTGCTAAAACCAAAGATTCGCCGAAAATCTGATTATCGTGAAAATGCCTTAAAACTCGTTATTTGAGGTCGAAATCGAACAGTTAACTCCTGAAATGAGCTAGGACGCATGATTGAAAAACAGGAGAAAAAGAAACCGGTCCGGACGACCTCCCGAACGGTCGAAATTGAAGTGTATAATACACTTGCCGGGATTCCGGTCCCTAACAAAATTCTCCAAAATCGCATAAGATGTTCCCGGTCGATAAAGCGCCACGCAAAATTTGAGCACCAACGGAAGACATTTGGGGCCGCGTGTGCTAAAACCAAAGATTCGCCAAAAATCTGATTATCGTGAAAATGCCTTAAAACTCGTTATTTGAGGTCAAATCAACAAAGTTAACTCCTGAAATGAGCTAGGACGCGTGATTGAAAAACAGGAGAAA
This sequence comes from Silene latifolia, assembly GCF_048544455.1. Taxonomy (NCBI): domain Eukaryota; kingdom Viridiplantae; phylum Streptophyta; class Magnoliopsida; order Caryophyllales; family Caryophyllaceae; genus Silene; species Silene latifolia. The sequence goes on along the minus strand of NC_133537.1, from coordinate 345,667,323 downwards.
AAGAAACCGGTCCGCATTTACCTCCCGAACGCCCGAAATTGAAGTGTATAATACACGCTTTTGGGATTCCGGTCCGGAACAAAATTCTCCGAAAATCGCATGAGATGTTCCTGGGTCGATAAAGCGGCCACGCAAAGTTTGAGCACCAACGGAAGACATTATGGGGTGCCGGTGTGCCGTAAAACCAAAGATTCGCCAAACTCCTGATTATCGTGAAAATGCTTAAAACTCGTTATTTGAGGTCAAATCGAACAAAGTTAACTCCTGAAATGAGCTAGGACGCATGATTGAAAAACAGGAGAAAAAGAAACCGGTCCGACGACCTCCGAACGGTCCGAAATTGAAGTGTATAATACACGGCTTTTTCGGATTCCGGTCCCGAACAAAATTCTCCGAAAATCGCATAAGATGTTCCCGGGTCGATAAAGCGCCACGCAAAATTTGAGCACCAACGGAAGACATTTGGGGTGCCGTGTGCGAAACCAAAAGATTCGCCAAACTCCTGATTATCGTGAAAATGCGTTAAAACTCGTTATTTGAGGTCAAATCGAACAGTTAACTCTGAAATGAGCTAGACGCGTGATTGAAAAACAGGAAAAAAGAAACCGGTCCTATTTACCTCCCAACGCCCAAATTGAAGTGTATAATACACGGTTTTGGGATTCCGGTCCGGAACAAAATTCTCCGAAAATCGCATGAGATGTTCCCTGGGTCGATAAAGCGGCCACGCAAAATTTGAGCACCAACGGAAGACATTATTGGGGGTGCCGGTGTGCCGTAAAACCAAAGATTCGCCAAACTCCTGATTATCGTGAAAATGCTTAAAACTCGTTATTTGAGGTCAAATCGAACAAAGTTAACTCCTCGAAATGAGCTAGACGCATGATTGAAAAACAGGAGAAAAAGAAACCGGTCCGGACGACCTCCCGAACGGCCGAAATTGAAGTGTATAATACACTGTTTTTCGGGATTCCGGGAACAAAATTCTCCGAAAATCGCATAAGATGTTCCCGGGGTCGATAAAGCGGCCACGCAAAATTTGAGCACCAACGGAAGACATTTGGGGGTGCCGGTGTGCCGAAACCAAAGATTCGCCGAAACTCCTGATTATCGTGAAAATGCCTTAAAACTCGTTATTTGAGGTCAAAATCGAACAGTTAACTCCTGAAATGAGCTAGGACGCGTGATTGAAAAACAGGAGAAAAAGAAACTGGTCCGGTACGACCTCCCGAACGGCCGAAATTGAAGTGTATAATACACTTTTTTCGGATTCCGGTCCGGAACAAAATTCTCCGAAAATCGCATAAGATGTTCCCGGGTCGATAAAGGGGCAACGCAAAATTTGAGCACCAACGGAAGACATTTGGGGGTGCCGGTGTGCCGAAAACCAAAGATTCGCCAAACTCTGATTATCGTGAAAATGCGTTAAAACTCGTTATTTGAGGTCAAATCGAACAGTTAACTCCTGAAATGAGCTAGGACGCGTGATTGAAAAAAAACAGGGAAAAAAGAAACCGGTCCGCACGACCTCCCGAACGCCCGAAATTGAAGTGTATAATACACGGCCGGATTCCGGTCCGGAACAAAATTCTCCGAAAATCGCATAAGATGTTCCCTGGGGTCGATAAAGGGGCAACGCAAAATTTGAGCACCAACGGAAGACATTTGGGGTGCCGGTGTGCTGAAAACCAAAGATTCGCCAAAACTCTGATTATCGTGAAAATGCGTTAAAACTCGTTATTTGAGGTCAAATCGAACGAATGTTAACTCCTAAAATGAGCTAGGACGCGTGATTGAAAACAGGAGAAAAAGAAACCGGTTCGCACGACATCCCGAACGGCCAAATTAAAGTGTATAATACACGGTTTTTCGGATTCCGGTCCGAACAAAATTCTCCGAAAATCGCATAAGATGTTCCTGGGTCGATAAAGCGGCCACGCAAAATTTGAGCACCAACGGAAGACATTTGGTGGTGCCGGTGTGCCGAAAACCAAAGATTCGCCGAAACTCTGATTATCGTGAAAAATGCGTTAAAACTCGTTATTTGAGGCTCAAATCGAACAGGTTAACTCCTGAAATGAGCTAGGACGCGTGATTGAAAAACAGGGAGAAAAAGAAACCGGTACGACCTCCCGAACGCCCGAAATTGAAGTGTATAATACACGGTTTTGGGGATTCCGGTCCGGAACAAAATTCTCCGAAAATCGCATGAGATGTTCCCTGGGGTCGATAAAGCGCCACGCAAAATTTGAGCACCAACGGAAGACATTTGGGGGTGCCGGTGTGCCGAAACCAAAAATTCGCCAAACTCCTGATTATCGTGAAAATGCTTAAAACTCGTTATTTGAGGTCGAAATCGAACAGTTAACTCCTGAAATGAGGTAGGACGCGTGATTGAAAAACAGGGAGAAAAAGAAACTGGTCCGGTACGACCTCCCGAACGGCCGAAATTGAAGTGTATAATACACGGTTTTTCCGGATTCCGGTCCCGGAACAAAATTCTCCGGAAATCGCATAGGATGTTCCCGGGGTCAGATAAAGCGCCACGCAAAATTTGAGCACCAACGGAAGACATTTGGGGTGCCGGTGTGCCGTAAACCAAGATTCGCCAAACTCCTGATTATCGTGAAAATGCGTTAAAACTCGTTATTTGAGGTCAAATCGAACAGTTAACTCCTGAAATGAGCTAGGACGCGTGATTGAAAAACAGGAGAAAAAGAAACCGGTCCGGACGACCTCCCGAACGCCCGAAATTGAAGTGTATAATACACTTTTCGGATTCCGGTCCGGAACAAAATTCTCCGAAAATCGCATAAGATGTTCCCGGGTCGATAAAGGGGCAACGCAAAATTTGAGCACCAACGGAAGACATTTGGGGGTGCCGGTGTGCCGAAAACCAAGATTCGCCAAAACTCCTGATTATCGTGATAAATGCGTTAAAACTCGTTATTTGAGGTCAAATCGAACAGTTAACTCCTAAAATGAGCTAGGACGCGTGATTGAAAAACAGGGAGAAAAAGAAACCGGGTTCGGTACGACATCCCGAACGGCCGAAATTAAAGTGTATAATACACTTTTTTCCGATTCCGGTCCGGAACAAAATTCTCCGAAAATCGCATAAGATGTTCCCGGGTCGATAAAGCGGCCACGCAAAATTTGAGCACCAACGGAAGACATTTGGTGGTGCCGGTGTGCCGAAAAACCAAAGATTCGCCAAACTCCTGATTATCGTGAAAATGCTTAAAACTCGTTATTTGAGGTCAAATCGAACAAAGTTAACTCCTGAAATGAGCTAGGACGCGTGATTGAAAAACAGGAGAAAAAGAAACCGGGTCCTGTACGACCTCCCGAACGGCCGAAATTGAAGTGTATAATACACGGTTTTTAGGGATTCCGGTCCCGAACAAAATTCTCCGAAAATCGCATAAGATGTTCCCGGGTCGATAAAGCGCCACGCAAAATTTGAGCACCAACGGAAGACATTTGGGGTGCCGGTGTGCGTAAAACCAAACCAAAGATTCGCCGAAACTCCTGATTATCGTGAAAATGCGTTAAAACTCGTTATTTGAGGCTCAAATCGAACAGGTTAACTCCTGAAATGAGCTAGGACGCGTGATTGAAAAACAGGAAAAAAGAAACCGGTCCGCACGACCTCCCGAACGCCCGAAATTGAAGTGTATAATACACTTTTTCCGGATTCCCGGTCCGGAACAAAATTCTCCGAAAATCGCATAAGATGTTCCCGGGGTCGATAAAGGGGCAACGCAAAATTTGAGCACCAACGAAGACATTTGGGGCTGCCGGTGCTAGAAAACCAAAGATTCGCCGAAAATCTGATTATCGTGAAAATGCCTTAAAACTCGTTATTTGAGGTCGAAATCGAACAAAGTTAACTCCCGAAATGAGCTAGGACGCATGATTGAAAAACAGGAGAAAAAGAAACCGGTCCGACGACCTCCCGAACGGCCAAATTGAAGTGTATAATACACGGCCGGATTCCGGTCCCGGAACAAAATTCTCCGGAAATCGCATAGGATGTTCCCGGGGTCAGATAAAGCGCCACGCAAAATTTGAGCACCAACGGAAGACATTTGGGGGTGCCGGTGTGCGAAAACCAAGATTCGCCGAACCCCTGATTATCGTGAAAATGCGTTAAAACTCGTTATTTGAGGCTGAAATCGAACAGTTAACTCCTGAAATGAGCTAGGACGCGTGATTGAAAAACAGGAAAAAAGAAACCGGTCCGGACGACCTCCCGAACGCCCGAAATTGAAGTGTATAATACACTGCCGGATTCCGGTCCGGAACAAAATTCTCCGAAAATCGCATAAGATGTTCCCTGGGTCGATAAAGGGGCAACGCAAAATTTGAGCACCAACGGAAGACATTTGGGGGTGCCGTGCAGTGCCGAAAACCAAAGATTCGCCAAAACTCGGATTATCGTGATAAATGCGTTAAAACTCGTTATTTGAGGCTCGAAATCGAACAAAGTTAACTCCTAAAATGAGCTAGGACGCGTGATTGAAAACAGGAGAAAAAGAAACCGGTCCGGTACGACATCCCGAACGGCCGAAATTAAAGTGTATAATACACTTGCTTTTTCGGATTCCGGTCCGGAACAAAATTCTCCGAAAATCGCATAAGATGTTCCCGGGTCGATAAAGCGGCCACGCAAAATTTGAGCACCAACGGAAGACATTTGGTGGTGCCGGTGTGCCGAAACCAAGATTCGCCGAAACTCCTGATTATCGTGAAAATGCTTAAAACTCGTTATTTGAGGTCAAATCGAACAGTTAACTCCTGAAATGAGCTAGGACGCGTGATTGAAAAACAGGAGAAAAAAAACGGTCCTGACGACCTCCCGAACGCCCGAAATTGAAGTGTATAATACACTGCGGATTTCGGTCCCGAACAAAATTCTCCGAAAATCGCATAGGATGTTTCTGGGTCGATAAAGCGGTCACGCAAAATTTGAGCACCAACGGAAGACATTTGGGGCTGCCAGTGTGCTAAAACCAAAGATTCGCCGAAAATCCTGATTATCGTGAAAATGCCTTAAAACTCGTTATTTGAGGTCAAAATCGAACAAAGTTAACTCCTCGAAATGAGCTAGGACGCGTGATTGAAAAACAGGAGAAAAAGAAACCGGTCCGACGACCTCCCGAACGGCCGAAATTGAAGTGTATAATACACGGTTTTTCGGGATTTCGTCCCGAACAAAATTCTCCGACAATCGCATAGGATGTTCCCTGGGTCGATAAAGCGGTCACTCAAAATTTGAGCACCAACGGAAGACATTTGGGGTGCCGCCAGCTAAAACCAAAGATTCGCCAAACTCTGATATCGTGAAAATGCCTTAAAACTCGTTATTTAAGGTCAAATCGAACAAAGTTAACTCCTCAAATGAGCTAGGACGCGTGATTGAAAAACAGGAGAAAAAAAACCGGTCCGGACGACCTCCCGAACGCCCGAAATTGAAGTGTATAATACACTTTTTCGGATTCCGGGGTCACGGAACAAAATTGTCCGAAAATCGCATAAGATGTTCCCGGGGTCAGATAAAGCGCCACGCAAAATTTGAGCACCAACGGAAGACATTTGGGGTGCCGTGTGCCGTAAACCAAGATTCGCCAAACTCCTGATTATCGTGAAAATGCGTTAAAACTCGTTATTTGAGGTCAAATCGAACAGTTAACTCCTGAAATGAGCTAGGACGCGTGATTGAAAAACAGGAAAAAAGAATCCGGTCCTGACGACCTCCCGAACGGCCGAAATTGAAGTGTATAATACACGGTTTTTCGGGATTCCGGGGTCCCGGAACAAAATTCTCCGAAAATCGCATAGGATGTTCCTGGGTCAGATAAAGCGGCCACGCAAAATTTGAGCACCAACGGAAGACATTTAGGGGTGTCGGTGTGCCGTAAAAACCAAAGATTCGCCGAAACTCGGATTATCGTGAAAAATGCGTTAAAACTCGTTATTTGAGGTCAAATCGAACAAAGTTAACTCCTGAAATGAGCTAGGACGCGTGATTGAAAAACAGGGAAAAAATGAAACCGGTCCGGACGACCTCCCGAACGCCCGAAATTGAAGTGTATAATACACTTTTTTCGGATTCCGGTCCGGAACAAAATTCTCCGAAAATCGCATAAGATGTTCCTGGGTCGATAAAGCGGCCACGCAAAATTTGAGCACCAACGGAAGACATTTGGGGGTGCCGGTGTGCCGAAACCAAAGATTCGCCGAAACTCCTGATTATCGTGAAAATGCTTAAAACTCGTTATTTGAGGTCAAATCGAACAAAGTTAACTCCCGAAATGAGCTAGGACGCGTGATTGAAAAACAGGAGAAAAAAAACCGGTCCGACGACCTCCCGAACGCCCGAAATTAAAGTGTATAATACACTGCTTTTTCGGATTTAGGGTCCCGAACAAAATTCTCCGAAAATCGCATAAGATGTTCCTGGGTCAGATAAAGCAGCCACGCAAAATTTGAGCACCAACGGAAGACATTTGGGGGTGCCGGTGTGCCGTAAACCAAAGATTCGCCGAAACTCTGATTATCGTGAAAAATGCGTTAAAACTCGTTATTTGAGGTCAAATCGAACAGTTAACTCCTGAAATGAGCTAGGACGCGTGATTGAAAAACAGGGAAAAAAGAAACCGGTCCGCATTTACCTCCCGAACGCCCGAAATTGAAGTGTATAATACACTGCCGGATTCCGGTCCGGAACAAAATTCTCCGAAAATCGCATAGGATGTTCCTGGGTCGATAAAGCGGCCACGCAAAATTTGAGCACCAACGGAAGACATTTAGGGGTGTCGGTGTGCAGAAACCAAGATTCGCCGAAACTCGCATTATCGTGAAAATGCGTTAAAACTCGTTATTTGAGGTCAAATCGAACAAAGTTAACTCCTGAAATGAGCTAGACGCGTGATTGAAAAACAGGAAAAAAATGAAACCGGTCCGACGACCTCCCGAACGCCCGAAATTGAAGTGTATAATACACGGCCGGATTCCGGTCCGAACAAAATTCTCCGAAAATCGCATAAGATGTTCCTGGGGTCAGATAAAGGGGCCACGCAAAATTTGAGCACCAACGGAAGACATTTGGGGCTGCCGGTGTGCTAGAAACCAAAGATTCGTCGAAACTCGAATTATCGTGGAAAATGTTTTAAAACTCGTTATTTAAGGTCAAATCGAACAAAAGTTAACTCCTGAAATGAGCTAGACGCGTGATTGAAAAGCAGGAGAAAAAGAAACCGGTCCGGTTTACGACCTCCCGAACGCCCGAAATTGTTGTGTATAAATATAATACACGGTTTTTCTGGGATTCCGGTCCCTGAACAAAATTCTCCGAAAATCGCATAGGATGTTCCCGGGTCGATAAAGCGGCCACGCAAAATTTGAGCACCAACGGAAGACATTTAGGGGTGTCGGTGTGCCGAAACCAAAGATTCGCCGAAACTCTGATTATCGTGAAAATGCGTTAAAACTCGTTATTTGAGGTCAAATCGAACAGTTAACTCCTGAAATGAGCTAGGACGCGTGATTGAAAAACAGGAAAAAAGAAACCGGTCCGACGACCTCCCGAACGCCCGAAATTGAAGTGTATAATACACGGTTTTTTTTCGGATTCCGGTCCGGAACATAATTCTCCGAAAATCGCATAAGATGTTCCTGGGGTCAGATAAAGGGGCCACGCAAAATTTGAGCACCAACGGAAGACATTTGGGGTGCCGGTGTGTCGAAACCAAAGATTCGCCGAAACTCCTGATTATCGTGAAAATGCCTTAAACTCGTTATTTGAGGTCAAATCGAATAGGTTAACTCCTGAAATGAGCTAGGACGCGTAATTGAAAAACAGGAAAAAAAAAGAAACCGGTCCCAGACGACCTCCCGAACTACTGAAATTGAAGTGTATAATACACGGTTTTTCGGATTCCGGTCCTGAACAAAATTTCCTAAATCGCATAGATGTTCCTGGGGTCAGATAAAGTGCCACGCAAAATTTGACCAACGGAAGACATTTGGGGTGCCGGTGTGCTGAAACCAAAGATTCGCCAAAACTCGGATTATCGTGAAAAATGCGTTAAAACTCGTTATTTTAGGTTGAAATCGAACAAAGTTAACTCCTAAAATGAGCTAGGACGCGTGATTGAAAACAGGAGAAAAAGAAACCGGTCCGGACGACATCCGAACGGCCAAATTGAAGTGTATAATACACGGTTTTTCTGGATTCCGGAACAAAATTCTCCGAAAATCGCATAAGATGTTCCCGGGGTCAGATAAAGCGCCACGCAAAATTTGAGCACCAACGGAAGACATTTGGGGTGCCGGTGTGCCGTAAACCAAGATTCGCCGAAACTCCTGATTAGCGTGAAAATGCTTAAAAACTCGTTATTTGAGGTCAAAATCGAACAGTTAACTCCTGAAATGAGCTAGGACGCATGATTGAAAAACAGGAGAAAAAGAAACCGGTCCAAAGATTTACCTCCCGAACGGCCGAAATTGAAGTGTATAATACACGGTTTTTCGGGATTCCGGTCCGGAACAAAATTCTCCAAATCGCATAAGATGTTCCCGGGGTCGATAAAGAGGCCACGCAAAAGTTGAGCACCAACAAGACATTTGGGGGTGCCGGTGTGCGTAAACCAAAGATTCGCCGAAACTCCTGATTATCGTGAAAATGCCTTAAAACTCGCTATTTGAGGTCGAAATCGAACAGTTAACTCCCGAAATGAGCTAGGATGCGTGATTGAAAAACAGGAGAAAAAGAAACCGGTTCGCACGACCTCCCGAACGGCCGAAATTGAAGTGTATAATACACGGTATTTCGGGATTCCGGGGTGCGGGAACAAAATTCTCCGAAAATCGCATAGGATGTTCCTGGAGTCAGATAAAGCGGCCACGCAAAATTTGAGCACCAACGGAAGACATTTGGGGGTGCCGGTTTGCCGAAACCAAAGATTCGCCGAAACTCCTGATTATCGTGAAAATGCGTTAAAACTCGTTATTTGAGGTCTGAAATCGAACAAAGTTAACTCCTCGAAATGAGCTAGGACGCGTAATTGAAAAACAGGAAAAAAGAAACCGGTCCTAGATTTACCTCCCGAACTACCGAAATCAGAGTGTATAATACACGGTTTTTCGGATTCCGGTCCCGAACAAAATTTCCGAAATCGCATAAGATGTTCCCTGGGTCGATAAAGTGCCACGCAAAATTTGACCAACGGAAGACATTTGGGGGTGCCGGTGTGCCAAAACCAAAGATTCGCCAAAACTCCTGATTATCGTGAAAATGCGTTAAAACTCGTTATTTGAGGTCAAATCGAACAGTTAACTCCTGAAATGAGCTAGACGCGTAATTGAAAAACAGGGCAAAAAGAAACCGGTCCTAGACGACCTCCCGAACGGCTGAAATTGAAGTGTATAATACACGGTTTTTCGGATTCCGGTTCCGAACAAAATTCTCCGAAAATCGCATAAGATGTTTCCGGGTCGATAAAGCGCCACGCAAAATTTGAGCACCAACGGAAGACATTTGGGGGTGCCGGTGTGCGAAACCAAAGATTCGCCGAAACTCTGATTATCGTGAAAAATGCGTTAAAACTCGTTATTTGAGGTCTGAAATCGAACAAAGTTAACTCCTGAAATGAGCTAGGACGCGTGATTGAAAAACAGGTAGAAAAAGAAACCGGTCCGATTTACGACTCCCGAACGCCCGAAATTGAAGTGTATAATACACGGTTTTTCGGATTTCGGGTCCCGAACAAAATTCTCCGAAAATCGCATAGGATGTTTCTCTGGGGTCGATAAAGCGCCACGCAAAATTTGAGCACCAACGGAAGACATTTGGGGTCCGGTGTGCTAAAACCAAAGATTCGCCGAAAATCGGATTATCGTGAAAATGCCTTAAAACTCGTTATTTGAGGCTGAAATCGAACAGTTAACTCCTGAAATGAGCTAGGACGCGTGATTGAAAAACAGGAGAAAAAGAAACCGGTCCGACGACCTCCCGAACGCCCGAAATTGAAGTGTATAATACACGGTTTTTCGGATTTCGGGTCCCGAACAAAATTCCCGACAATCGCCTAGGATGTTCCCGGGGTCGATAAAGCGGTCACGCAAAAATTTGAGCACCAACGGAAGACATTTGGGGCTGCACGGTGTGCTAGAAACCAAGATTCGCCAAACTCTGATATCGTGAAAATGCGTTAAAACTCGTTATTTGAGGCTGAAATCGAACAGTTAACTCCTGAAATGAGCTAGGACGCGTGATTGAAAAACAGGAGAAAAAGAAACCGGTCCTGACGACCTCCCGAACGCCCGAAATTGAAGTGTATAATACACTGCGCTTTTTCGGATTCCGGTCCCGAACAAAATTCTCCGAAAATCGCATAAGATGTTCCCGGGTCGATAAAGCGCCACGCAAAATTTGAGCACCAACGGAAGACATTTGGGGGTGCCGGTGCCGAAAACCAAAGATTCGCCGAAACTCCTGATTATCGTGAAAATGCGTTAAAACTCGTTATTTGAGGTCGAAATCGAACAAAGTTAACTCCTGAAATGAGCTAGGACGCGTGATTGAAAAACAGGAAAAAGAAACCGGTCCTACGACCTCCCGAACGCCCGAAATTGAAGTGTATAATACACGGTTTTTCGATTCCGGTCCGGAACAAAATTCTCCGAAAATCGCATAGGATGTTTCTGGGGTCAGATAAAGTGGCCACGCAAAATTTGAGCACCAACGGAAGACATTTGGGGTCCGGTGTGCTAGAAACCAAAGATTCTAAAAATCGGATTATCGTGAAAATGCCTTAAAACTCGTTATTTGAGGTCAAATCGAACAAAGTTAACTCCTGAAATGAGCTAGGACGCGTGATTGAAAAACAGGAGAAAAAGAAACCGGTCCCAGACGACCTCCCGAACGCCCGAAATTGAAGTGTATAATACACGGTTTTTCGGATTTCGGGTCCCGGAACAAAATTCCCGACAATCGCCTAGGATGTTCCCTGGGTCGATAAAGCGGTCACGCAAAATTTGAGCACCAACGGAAGACATTTGGGGTCGCGGTGCTAGAAACCAAAGATTCGCCGAAACTCCTGATATCGTGAAAAATGCGTTAAAACTCGTTATTTAAGGCTGAAATCGAACGGGTTAACTCCTGAAATGAGCTAGGACGCGTGATTGAAAAACAGGGAGAAAAAGAAACCGGGTCCGGTACGACCTCCCGAACGCCTGAAATTGAAGTGTATAATACACGGTTTTTCGGGATTCCGGGAACAAAATTCTCCGAAAATCGCATAAGATGTTCCCGGGTCGATAAAGCGGCCACGCAAAATTTGAGCACCAACGGAAGACATTTGGGGGTGCCGGTGTGCCGAAACCAAGATTCGCCGAAACTCTGATTATCGTGAAAATGCGTTAAAACTCGTTATTTGAGGTCAAATCGAACAAAGTTAACTCCTGAAATGAGCTAGGACGCGTGATTGAAAAACAGGGAAAAAAGAAACCGGTCCTAGACGACCTCCCAAACGCCCGAAATTGAAGTGTATAATACACTGTTTTTCGGGATTCCGGTGTCCCGGAACAAAATTCTCCGAAAATCGCATAAGATGTTCCCTGGGTCGATAAAGGCCACGCAAAATTTGAGCACCAACGGAAGACATTTGGGGGTGCCGGTGCTAGAAACCAGCATTCGTCGAAACTCGGATTATCGTGGAAAATGCTTTAAAACTCGTTATTTAAGGCTGAAATCGAACAGGTTAACTCCTGAAATGAGCTAGGACGCGTGATTGAAAAGCAGGGAGAAAAAAACCGGTCCGGACGACCTCCCGAACGCCCGAAATTGTTGTGTATAATACACGGTTTTTCGGGATTCCTGGGTCCCGTAACAAAATTCTCCGAAAATCGCATAGATGTTCCCGGGTCGATTAAGCGCCACGCAAAATTTGAGCACCAACGGAAGACATTTAGGGGTGTCGGTGTGCCGAAAACCAAAGATTCGCCGAAACTCCTGATTATCGTGAAAATGCGTTAAAACTCGTTATTTGAGGTCAAATCGAACAAAACTCCTGAAATGAGCTAGGACGCGTGATTGAAAAACAGGAAAAAAGAAACCGGTCCGCACGACCTCCCGAACGCCTGAAATTGAAGTGTATAATACACGGTTTTTCGGGATTCAGGGGTCCGGGAACAAAATTCTCCGAAAATCGCATAAGATGTTCCTGGGGTCAGATAAAGGGCCCACGCAAAATTTGAGCACCAACGGAAGACATTGGGGGTGCCGGTGTGCTAGAAACCAGCATTCGTCGAAACTCGGATTATCGTGGAAAATGCTTTAAAACTCGTTATTTAAGGCTGAAATCGAACAGGTTAACTCCTGAAATGAGCTAGGACGCGTGATTGAAAAGCAGGGAGAAAAAGAAACCGGGTCCGGTACGACCTCCCGAACGCCTGAAATTGTTGTGTATAATACACTGTTTTTCGGATTCCGGTCCCGAACAAAATTCTCCGAAAATCGCATAGGATGTTCCCGGGTCGATAAAGCGGCCACGCAAAATTTGAGCACCAACGGAAGACATTTAGGGGTGTCGGTGTGCTGAAACCAAAGATTCGCCAAACTCGATTATCGTGAAAAATGCGTTAAAACTCGTTATTTGAGGTTGAAATCGAACAGGTTAACTCCTGAAATGAGCTAGGACGCGTGATTGAAAAACAGGAAAAAAGAAACCGAGTCCCAGACGACCTCCCGAACGCCCGAAATTGAAGTGTATAATACACGGTTTTTCGGGATTCCGGTCCGGAACAAAATTCTCCGAAAATTGCATAAGATGTTCCCGGGTCGATAAAGGGGCCACGCAAAATTTGAGCACCAACGGAAGACATTTGGGAGTGCCGGTCATAGAAAAACCAAAGATTCGTCGAAACTCGGATTATCGTGGAAAATGCTTTAAAACTCGTTATTTGAGGCTGAAATCGAACAGTTAACTCCTGAAATGAGCTAGGACGCGTGATTGAAAAGCAGGAGAAAAAGAAACCGGTCCGGTTTACCTCCCGAACGCCCGAAATTGTTGTGTATAATACACGGTTTTTCAGGATTCCGGGGTCCCGGAACAAAATTCTCCGAAAATCGCATAGGATGTTTCTGGGGTCAGATAAAGCGGCCACGCAAAATTTGAGCACCAACGGAAGACATTTGGGGTGCCGGTGTGCGAAACCAAGATTCGCCGAAACTCTGATTATCGTGAAAAATGCGTTAAAACTCGTTATTTGAGGCTGAAATCGAACAGTTAACTCCTGAAATGAGCTAGGACGCGTGATTGAAAAACAGGGAAAAAGAAACCGGTCCGCACGACCTCCCCCGAACGCCCGTAATTGAAGTGTATAATACACGGTTTTTCGGGATTCCGGTGTCCCGGAACAAAATTCTCCGAAAATCGCATAAGATGTTCCTGGGGTCAGATAAAGCGGCCACGCAAAATTTGAGCACCAACGGAAGACATTTGGGGGTGCCGGTGTGCCAGAAACCAGTATTCGCCGAAACTCGGATTAGCGTGAAAAATGCCTTAAAACTCGCTATTTGAGGCTGAAATCGAACAGTTTAACTCCTGAAATGAGCTAGGATGCGTGATTGAAAAACAGGGAGAAAAAGAAACCGGGTCCGGTACGACCTCCCGAACGGCTAAAATTGAAGTGTATAATACACGGTTTTTCGGGATTCCGGGTGCGAACAAAATTCTCCGAAAATCGCATAGGATGTTCCCGGAGTCGATAAAGCGCCACGCAAAATTTGAGCACCAATGGAAGACATTTGGGGGTGCCGGTTTGTGAAACCAAAGATTCGCCAAACTCCTGATTATCTTGAAAATGCGTTAAAACTCGTTATTTGAGGTCAAATGGAACAAAGTTAACTCCCGAAATGAGCTAGGACGCGTAATTGAAAAAAGGGAAAAAAGAAACCGGTCCTAGACGACCTCCCGAACGGCCGAAATTGAAGTGTATAATATACGGTTTTTCGGATTCCTGGTCCGGAACAAAATTCTCCAAATCGCATAAGATGTTCCCGGGTCGATAAAGAGGCCACGCAAAATTTGAGCACCAACGGAAGACATTTGGGGTGCCGGTGGCGAAACCAAAGATTCGCCGAAACTCCTGATTATCGTGAAAATGCCTTAAAACTCGCTATTTGAGGTCGAAATCGAACAGTTAACTCCTGAAATGAGCTAGGATGCGTGATTGAAAAACAAGGAGAAAAAGAAACCGGGTCCGGTACGACCTCCCGAACGGCTAAAATTGAAGTGTATAATACACGGTTTTTCGGGATTCCGGGGTGCGGGAACAAAATTCTCCGAAAATCACATAGGATGTTCCTGGAGTCAGATAAAGCGGCCACGCAAAATTTGAGCACCAATGGAAGACATTTGGGGGTGCCGGTTTGTCGAAACCAAAGATTCGCCGAAACTCCTGATTATCGTGAAAATGCGTTAAAACTCGTTATTTGAGGTCGAAATGGAACAGTTAACTCTGAAATGAGCTAGGACGCGTAATTGAAAAAAAGGGAAAAAAAGAAACCGGTCCTGACGACCTCCCGAACGGCTGAAATTGAAGTGTATAATACACGGTTTTTCGATTTCGGGTCCTGAACAAAATTTCCTAAATCGCTTAGGATGTTCCCTGGGTCGATAAAGTGCCACGCAAAATTTGACAACGGAAGACATTTGGGGTGCCGGTGTGCAGCAAAACCAAAGATTCGCCAAAACTCGGATTATCGTGAAAATGCGTTAAAACTCGTTATTTGAGGTCAAATCAAAAAGGTTGACTCCTGAAATGAGCTAGGACGCGTAATTGAAAAACAGGGCAAAAAAAACCGGTCCGACGACCTCCCGAACGGGCAAATTGAAGTGTATAAGACACGGTTTTTCGGATTCCGTGTCCTGAACAAAATTTCCGAAATCGCATAGGATGTTCCCTGGGTCGATAAAGTGCCACGCAAAATTTGACCAACGGAAGACATTTGGGGTGCAGTGTGTGCGAAACCAAGATTCGCCAAAACTCCTGATTATCGTGATAAATGCGTTAAAACTCGTTATTTGAGGCTGAAATCGAACAGGTTAACTCCTGAAATGAGCTAGGACGCGTGATTGAAAAACAGGTAGAAAAAGAAACCGGTCCGGTTTACGACCTCCCGAACGGCCGAAATTGAAGTGTATAATACACGGTTTTTCGGGATTTCGGGGTCCCGAACAAAATTCTCCGAAAATCGCATAGGATGTTTCGGGGTCGATAAAGCGCCACGCAAAATTTGAGCACCAACGGAAGACATTTGGGGCTGCCGGTGTGCTAGAACCAAAGATTCGCCGAAAATCGATTATCGTGAAAATGCCTTAAAACTCGTTATTTGAGGTCAAATCGAACAAAGTTAACTCCTGAAATGAGCTAGAACGCGTGATTGAAAAACAGGAGAAAAAAAAACCGAGTCCGCACGACCTCCCGAACGCCCGAAATTGAAGTGTATAATACACTGTTTTTCAGATTCCGGTCCCGAACAAAATTCTCCGGAAATCGCATAGGATGTTCCCGGGGTCAGATAAAGCGCCACGCAAAATTTGAGCACCAACGGAAGACATTTGGGGTGCCGGTGTGGCGAAACCAAGATTCGCCGAAACTCCTGATTATCGTGAAAATGCGTTAAAACTCGTTATTTGAGGCTAAAATCGAACAGGTTAACTCCTGAAATGAGCTAGGACGCGTGATTGAAAAACAGGAGAAAAAGAAACCGGTCCGGTACGACCTCCCGAACGCCTGAAATTGAAGTGTATAATACACGGTTTTTCGGATTCCGGTCCCGAACAAAATTCTCCGAAAATCGCATAAGATGTTCCCGGGGTCAGATAAAGCGGCCACGCAAAATTTGAGCACCAACGGAAGACATTTGGGGTGCCGGTGTGCCGTAAACCAAAGATTCGCCGAAACTCCTGATTATCGTGAAAATGCGTTAAAACTCGTTATTTGAGGCTGAAATCGAACAGGTTAACTCCTGAAAATGAGCTAGGACGCGTGATTGAAAAACAGGGAAAAAAGAAACCGGTCCGATTTAACTCCCGAACGCCTGTAATTGAAGTGTATAATACACGGTTTTTCGGGATTCCGTGGTCCGGGAACAAAATTCTCCGAAAATCGCATAAGATGTTCCTGGGGTCAGATAAAGGGGCCACGCAAAATTTTAGCACCAACGGAAGACATTTGGGGGTGCCGGTGTGCCAGAAACCAGCATTCGTCGAAACTCGGATTATCGTGGAAAATGCTTTAAAACTCGTTATTTAAGGCTGAAATCGAACAGGTTAACTCCTGAAATGAGCTAGGACGCGTGATTGAAAAACAGGGAGAAAAAGAAACCGGGTCCGATACGACCTCCCGATCGCTCGAAATTGAAGTGTATAATACACGGTTTTGGGATTCCTGGTCCCGAACAAAATTCTCCGAAAATCGCATAGGATGTTCCTGGGGTCGATAAAGCGGCCACGCAAAATTTGAGCACCAACGGAAGACATTTGGGGGTGCCGGTGTGCGAAACCAAAGATTCGCCGAAACTCCGATTATCGTGAAAATGCGTTAAAACTCGTTATTTGAGGTCAAATCGAACAGTTAACTCCTGAAATGAGCTAGGACGCGTGATTGAAAAACAGGAAAAAAAGAAACCGGGTCCGACCTCCCGAACGCCCGTAATTGAAGTGTATACTACACGGTTTTTCGGGATTCCGGTGTCCCGGAACAAAATTCTCCGAAAATCGCATAAGATGTTCCCGGGGTCGATAAAGCGCCACGCAAAATTTGAGCACCAACGGAAGAAATTTGGGGGTGCCGGTGTGCCGAAACCAAAGATTCGCGAAACTCTGATTATCGTGAAAATGAGTTAAAACTCGTTATTTGAGGTCCGAAATTGAACAGTTAACTCCTAAAATGAGATAGGACGCGTGATTGTAAAACAGGAGAAAAAGAAACCGGTGCAAGATTTACCTCCCGAACGGTGAAATTGAAGTGTATAATACACGATTTTTCGGATTCTCGGGGTCCCGAACAAAATTCTCCGAAAATCGCATAAGATGTTCCCGGGGTCGATAAAGCGGCCACGCAAAATTTGAGCACCAACGGAAGACATTTGGGGGTGCGGTGTGCGAAAACCAAAGATTCACCGAAACTCGGATTATCGTGAAAATGCGTTAAAACTCGTTATTTGAGGTCAAATCGAACAAGTTAACTCCTGAAATGAGCTAGGACGCGTGATTGAAAAACTGGAGAAAAAGAAACCGGTCCGATACGACCTCCCGAACGCCCGAAATTGAAGTGTATAATACACGGTTTTTCGGGATTCCGGTCCCGAACAAAGTTCTCCGACAATCGCATAGGACGTTCTTGGGGTCGATAAAGCGGCCACGCAAAATTTGAGCACCAACGGAAGACATTTGGGGGTGCCGGTGTGCCGAAAACCAAAGATTCGCCGAAACTCGATTATCGTGAAAAATGCGTTAAAACTCGTTATTTGAGGTGAAATCGAACAAAGTTAACTCCTGAAATGAGCTAGGACGCGTGATTGAAAAACAGGAAAAAACGAAACCGGTCCTGTCGACCTCCCGAACGCCCGAAATTGAAGTGTATAATACACGGTTTTTCGATTCCGGTCCGGAACAAAATTCTCCGAAAATCGCATAAGATGTTCCCTGGGTCGATAAAGGGGTCACGCAAAATTTGAGCACCAACGGAAGACATTTGGGGTGCCGGTGTGCGAAACCAAAGATTCGCCAAAACTCGATTATCGTGAAAATGCGTTAAAACTCGTTATTTGAGGTCAAAATCGAACAAAGTTAACTCCTAAAATGAGCTAGGACAAGTGATTGAAAAACAGGAGAAAAAGAAACCGGTCCGACGACCTCCCGAACGCCCGAAATTGAAGTGTATAATACACTTTTTTCGGGATTTCGGGGTCCCTTAACAAAATTCTCCGACAATCGCATAGGATGTTCCCTGGGTCGATAAAGCGGTCACGCAAAATTTGAGCACCAACGGAAGACATTTGGGGCTGCCGGTGTGCTAGAAACCAAAGATTCGCCGAAACTCGAATTATCGTGAAAATGCGTTAAAACTCGTTATTTAAGGTCAAATCGAACAAAGTTAACTCTCGAAATGAGCTAGGACGCGTGATTGAAAAACAGGAGAAAAAGAAACCGGTTGACGACCTCCCGAACGCCCGAAATTGAAGTGTATAATACACGGTTTTTCGGGATTCCGGTCCCGAACAAAATTTCCCGAAATCGCATAGGATGTTCCCGGGTCGATAAAGTGCCACGCAAAATTTGACCAACGGAAGACATTTGGGGTGCTTGGTGTGCGAAAACCAAAGATTCGCCAAAACTCCTGATTATCGTGAAAATGCGTTAAAACTCGTTATTTGAGGCTGAAATCGAACATGTTAACTCCTAAAATGAGCTAGGACGCGTGATTGAAAACAGGAGAAAAAGAAACCGGTCCTAAGCACGACATCCCGAACGGCTGAAATTGAAGTGTATAATACACGGTTTTTCGGATTCCGGGTCCGGAACAAAATTCTCGTAAAATCGCATAAGATGTTCCCGGGGTCAGATAAAGCGGCCACGCAAAATTTGAGCACCAACGGAAGACATTTGGGGTGCTTGGTGTGCGAAACCAAAAAATTCGCCAAACTCGATATCGTGAAAATGCTTAAAACTCGTTATTTGAGGTCGAAATCGAACAAAGTTAACTCCTGAAATGAGCTAGGACGCGCGATTGAAAAACAGGGAGAAAAAGAAACCGGTCCTGTACGACCTCCCGAACGCCCGAAATTGAAGTGTATAATACACTTTTTCGGATTTCGGGTCCCGAACAAAATTCTCCGAAAATCGCATAGGATGTTTCCTGGGGTCGATAAAGCGGCCACGCAAAATTTGAGCACCAACGGAAGACATTTGGGGCTGCCGGTGTGCTAGAAACCAGCATTCGCCGAAACTCGGATTATCGTGAAAAATGCGTTAAAACTCGTTATTTGAGGCTGAAATCGAACAGGTTAACTCCTGAAATGAGCTAGGACGCGTGATTGAAAAACAGGAGAAAAAGAAACCGGTCCGCATTTACCTCCCGAACGCCTGAAATTGAAGTGCATAATACACGGTTTTTCGGGATTTCGGGATCCCGGAACAAAATTCTCCGACAATCGCATAGGATGTTCCTGGGGTCAGATAAAGCGGTCACGCAAAATTTGAGCACCAACGGAAGACATTTGGGGCTGCAGTGTGCTAGAAACCAAGATTCGCCAAACTCGAATCATCGTGAAAAATGCGTTAAAACTCGTTATTTAAGGCTGAAATCGAACAGGTTAACTCCTGAAATGAGCTAGGACGCGTGATTGAAAAACAGGGAGAAAAAGAAACCGGGTCCGGCACGACATCCTGAACGGCTGAAATTGAAGTGTATAAATACACGGTTTTTCGGGATTCCGGGGTCCGGGAACAAAATTCTCCGAAAATCGCATAAGATGTTCCTGGGGTCAGATAAAGCGGCCACGCAAAATTTGAGCACCAACGGAAGACATTTGGGGGTGCCGGTGTGCCGTAAAAACCAAGATTCGCCAAACTCGATTATCGTGAAAAATGCTTAAAACTCGTTATTTGAGGTCAAATCGAACAGTTAACTCCTGAAATGAGCTAGGACGCGTGATTGAAAAACAGGAGAAAAAGAAACCGGTCCTGTTTACCTCCCGAACGCCTGAAATTGAAGTGTAATACACGGTTTTTCGGGATTTCGGGGTCCCGGAACAAAATTCTCCGAAAATCGCATAGGATGTTTCTGGGGTCAGATAAAGCGGCCACGCAAAATTAAAGCACCAACGGAAGACATTTGGGGCTGCCGGTGTGCTAGAAACCAAAGATTCGCCGAAACTCCTGATTATCGTGAAAAATGCCTTAAAACTCGTTATTTGAGGCTGAAATCGAACAGGTTAACTCTTGAAATGAGCTAGGACGCGTGATTGAAAAACAGGGAGAAAAAGAAACCGGGTCCGTTACGACCTCCCGAACGCCTGAAATTGAAGTGTATAATACACGGTTTTTCGGGATTTCGGGGTCCCGGAACAAAATTCTCCGACAATCGCATAGGATGTTCCTGGGGTCAGATAAAGCGGTCACGAAAAATTTGAGCACCAACGGAAGATATTTGGGGCGCCAAGGCATGCTAGAAACCAAAGATTCGCCAAACTCGGATTATCGTGAAAATGCGTTAAAACTCGTTATTTAAGGTCAAATCGAACAAAGTTAACTCCTGAAATGAGCTAGGACGCGTGATTGAAAAACAGGAGAAAAAGAAACCGGTTCGATTTACGACCTCCCGAAACGCCCGAAATTGAAGTGTATAATACACGGTTTTTCGGGATTCCGGTCCTGAACAAAATTCTCCGAAAATCGCATAAGATGTTCCCGGTCGATAAAGCGCCACGCAAAATTTGAGCACCAACGGAAGACATTTGGGGTGCCATGCCACCGCGAAACCAAAGATTCGCCGAAACTCGGATTATCGTGAAAATGCGTTAAAACTCGTTATTTGAGGTCAAATCGAACAGTTAACTCCTAAAATGAGCTAGGACGCGTGATTGTAAAACAGGAGAAAAAGAAACCGGTACAAGATTTACCTCCCGAACGGCTTAAATTGAAGTGTATAATACACGATTTTTCGGGATTCTCGGGTCCCTAACAAAACTCTCCGAAAATCGCATTAGATGTTCCCGGGGTCGATAAAGCGGCGAAAAATTTGAGCACCAACGGAAGACATTTGGGGGTGCCGGCAGTGTAAAACCAAAGATTCGCACGAAACTCCTGATTATCGTGAAAAATGCGTTAAAACTTGTTATTTGAGGCTGAAATCGAACAAGTTAACTCCCGAAATGAGCTAGGACGCGTGATTGAAAAACTGGGAGAAAAAGAAACCGGTCCTGACGACCTCCCGAACGCCTGAAATTGAAGTGTATAATACACGGTTTTTCGGGATTCCGGGGTCCCGGAACAAAGTTCTCCGACAATCGCATAGGATGTTCCTGGGGTCCGATAAAGCGGCCACGCAAAATTTGAGCACCAACGGAAGACATTTGGGGGTGCCGGTGTGCGAAACCAAAGATTCGCCGAAACTCCGATTATCGTGAAAATGCGTTAAAACTCGTTATTTGAGGTGAAATCGAACAAAGTTAACTCCTGAAATGAGCTAGGACGCGTGATTGAAAAACAGGAAAAAAGAAACCAGTCCTGACGACCTCCCGAACGCTGAAATTGAAGTGTATAATACACACTTTTTCGGATTCCGGTCCGGAACAAAATTCTCCGAAAATCGCATAGGATGTTTCTGGGTTCAGATAAAGGGGCCACGCAAAATTTGAGCACCAACGGAAGACATTTGGGGCTACCGGTGTGCTAGAAACCAGCATTCGCCGAAAATCGGATTATCGTGAAAAATGCCTTAAAACTCGTTATTTGAGGCTGAAATCGAACAGGTTAACTCCTGAAATGAGCTAGGACGCGTGATTGAAAAACAGGGAGAAAAAGAAACCGGGTCCGGTACGACCTCCCGAACGCCTGAAATTGAAGTGTATAATACACGGTTTTTCGGGATTTCGGGGTTCCGGAACAAAATTCTCCGAAAATCGCATAAGATGTTTCTGGGGTCGGATAAAGCGGCCACGCAAAATTTGAGCACCAACGGAAGACATTTGGGGTTTGCCGTGTGCTAGAAAACCAAAGATTCGCCAAACTCCTGATTATCGTGAAAAATGCCTTAAAACTCGTTATTTGAGGCTGAAATCGAACAAGTTAACTTCTGAAATGAGCTAGGACGCGTGATTGAAAAACAGGAGAAAAAGAAACCGGGTCCGCATTTACCCTCCCGAACGCCTGAAATTGAAGTGTATAATACACGGTTTTTCGGGATTTGGGGGTCCCGGAACAAAATTCTCCGACAATCGCATAGGATGTTCCTAGGGTCAGATAAAGCGGTCACGAAAAATTTGAGCACCAACGGAAGACATTTGGGGCTGCCGGTGTGCTAGAAACCAGCATTCGCCGAAACTCAGATTATCGTGAAAAATGCGTTAAAACTCGTTATTTAAGGCTGAAATCGAATAGGTTAACTCCTGAAATGAGCTAGGACGCGTGATTGAAAAACAGGGAGAAAAAGAAACCGGGTTCGGTACGACCTCCCGAACGCCTGAAATTGAAGTGTATAATACACGGTTTTTCGGATTCCGGTCCCGAACAAAATTCTCCGAAAATCGCATAAGATGTTCCCGGGTCGATAAAGCGGCCACGCAAAATTTGAGCACCAACGGAAGACATTTGGGGGTGCCGGTGCCGTAAACCGCATTCGCCGAAACTCGATTATCGTGAAAAATGAGTTAAAACTCGTTATTTGAGGCTGAAATTGAACAGGTTAACTCCTAAAATGAGATAGGACGCGTGATTGTAAAACAGGGAGAAAAAGAAACCGGGTACAATACGACCTCCCGAACGGCTGAAATTGAAGTGTATAATACACGATTTTTCGGGATTCTGGGGTCCCGGAACAAAATTCTCCGAAAATCGCATTAGATGTTCCTGGGGTCAGATAAAGCGGCCAGAAAAATTTGAGCACCAACGGAAGACATTTGGGGGTGCCTAAAAGTGTGCGAAACCAAAGATTCGCCAAACTCGATTATCGTGAAAAATGCGTTAAAACTTGTTATTTGAGGCTGAAATCGAACAAGTTAACTCCCGAAATGAGCTAGGACGCGTGATTGAAAAACTGGGAGAAAAAGAAACCGGGTCCGATACGACCTCCCGAACGCCTGAAATTGAAGTGTATAATACACGGTTTTTCGGGATTCCGGGGTCCCGGAACAAAGTTCTCCGACAATCGCATAGGACGTTCTTGGGGTCAGATAAAGCGGCCACGCAAAATTTGAGCACCAACGGAAGACATTTGGGGGTGCCGGTGTGCCGTAAACCAAAGATTCGCCAAAACTCGGATTATCGTGAAAATGCGTTAAAACTCGTTATTTGAGGCCGAAATCGAACAGGTTAACTCCTGAAATGAGCTAGGACGCGTGATTGAAAAACAGGAAAAAACGAAAGCGGTCCGAGTCGACCTCCCGAACGCCTGAAATTGAAGTGTATAATACACGGTTTTTCGGGATTCCGGGGTCCGGGAACAAAATTCTCCGAAAATCGCATAAGATGTTCCTGGGGTCAGATAAAGGGGTCACGCAAAATTTGCGCACCAACGGAAGACATTTGGGGGTGCCGGTGTGCCAGAAACCAGCATTCGTCGAAACTCGGATTATCGTGGAAAATGCTTTAAAACTTGTTATTTGAGGCTGAAATCGAACAGGCTAACTCCTGAAATGAGCTAGGACGCGTGATTAAAAAACAGGAGAAAAAGAAACCGGTCCTGACGACCTCCCGAACGCCCGAAATTGAAGTGTATAATACACGGTTTTTCGGATTCCTGTGTCCCGAACAAAGTTCTCCGACAATCGCATAGGATGTTCCCGGTTCGATAAAGCACCACGCAAAATTTGAGCACCAACGGAAGACATTTGGGGTGCCGGTGTGCGAAACCAAGATTCGTCGAAACTCGGATTATCGTGAAAATGCGTTAAAACTCGTTATTTGAGGTCAAATCGAACAGTTAACTCCTGAAATGAGCTAGGACGCGTGATTGAAAAACAGGAAAAATAGAAACCGGTCCGCATTTACCTCCCGAACGCCCGAAATTGAAGTGTAATACACGGTTTTTCGGGATTCCTGTCCCTAACAAAGTTCTCCGACAATCGCATAGGATGTTCCTGGGGTCGATAAAGCGGCCACGCAAAATTTGAGCACCAACGGAAGACATTTGGGGGTGCCGGTGTGCGAAAACCAAAGATTCGCCGAAACTCGATTATCGTGAAAAATGCGTTAAAACTCGTTATTTGAGGCCGAAATCGAACAGGTTAACTCCTAAAATGAGCTAGGACGCGTGATTGTAAAACAGGAGAAAAAGAAACCGGTGCAAAGACGACCTCCGAACGGCCGAAATTGCAGTGTATAATACACGGTTTTTCGGGATTTCGGGGTCCCGAACAAAATTCTCCGGAAATCGCATAGGATGTTCCTGGGGTCAGATAAAGCGGCCACGCAAAAATTTGAGCACCAACGGAAGACATTTGGGGGTGCAGGTGTGCGAAAACCAAAGATTCGCCGAAACTCCTGATTATCCTGGAAAATGCTTTAAAACTCGTTATTTGAGGTCAAATCGAACAAAGTTAACTCCTAAAATGAGCTAGGACGCGTGATTGTAAAACAGGAGAAAAAGAAACCGGCACAAGATTTACCTCCCGAACGGCTGAAATTGAAGTGTATAATACACGATTTTTCGGGATTCAGGGTCCCTAAACAAAATTCTCCGAAAATCGCATAAGATGTTCCTGGGGTCGATAAAGCGGCCACGCAAAATTTGAGCACCAACGGAAGACATTTGGGGTGCCGGTGTGCGAAAAACCAAAGATTCATTTGAAACTCCTGATTATCGTGAAAATGCGTTAAAACTCGTTATTTGAGGTCAAATCGAACAAGTTAACTCCTGAAATGAGCTAGGACGTGTGATTGAAAAACTGGAGAAAAAGAAACCGGTCCGTAAATTGAAGTGTATAATACACGGTTTTTCGGATTCCGGTCCGAACAAAGTTCTCCGACAATCGCATAGGATGTTCCCGGGTCGATAAAGCGGCCACGCAAAATTTGAGCACCAACGGAAGACATTTGGGGTGCTTTGGTGTGCGAAACCAAAGATTCGCCAAACACGGATTATCGTGAAAAATGCGTTAAAACTCGTTATTTGAGGTCAAAATCGAACAAAGTTAACTCCTGAAATGAGTTAGGACGCGTAATTGAAAAACAGGAAAAAAGAAACCGGTCCGATACGACCTCCCGAACGGCTGAAATTGAAGTGTATAATACACGGTTTTTCGCGATTCCGGTCCCGAACAAAATTTTCGGAAATCGCATAGGATGTTCCCTGGGTCGATCAAGTGCCACGCAAAATTTGACCAACTAAGACATTTGGGGGTGCCGGTGTGCCAGAAACTAGCATTCGCCAAACACGGATTATCGTTAAAACTGCGTTAAAACTCGTTATTTGAGGTCAAATCGAACAGTTAACTCCTCGCTAGGACGCATGATTGAAAAACAGGAGAAAAAGAAACTAGGTCCTGACGACCTCCTCCCGAACGGCTGAAATTGAAGTGTATAATACACGGTTTTTCTGGGATTCCGGGTCCAGAACAAAAATCTCCGAAAATCGCATAAGATGTTCCCGGGTCGAGATAAAGGGGCCACGCAAAATTTGAGCACCAACGGAAGACATTTGGGGGTGCTTGGTGTGGCGTAGAAACCAAAGATTAGCCGAAACTCGGATTATCGTGAAAATGCCTTAAAACTCGTTATTTGAGATCAAATCGAACAGGTTAACTCCTGAAATGAGCTAGGACGCGTGATTGAAAAACAGGAAAAAAGAAACCGGTCCTGACGACCTCCCGAACGCCCGAAATTGAAGTGTATAATACACGGTTTTTCGGGATTCCGGGGTCCCGGAACAAAATTCTCCGACAATCGCATAGGATGTTCCTGGGGTCAGATAAAGCGGCCACGCAGAATTTGAGCACCAACGGAAGACATTTGGGGGCTGCCGGTGTGCTAGAAACCAGCATTTGCCGAAACTGGGATTATCGTAAAAAACGCTTTAAAATTCGTTATTTGCGGCTGAAATCGAACACGTTAACTCCTGAAATGAGCTAGGACGCGTGATTGAAAAAGAGGGAAAAAAAGAAACCGGGTCCGGTACGACCACCCGAACGCCTGAAATTAAAGTGTATAATACACGGTTTTTCGGGATTCCGGGGTCCCGGAACAAAATTCTCCGGAAATCGCACAGATGTTCCTGGAGTCAGATAAAGCGGCCACGCAAAAATTTGAGCACCAACTGAAGACATTTGGGGCTGCCGGTGTGCCAGAAACCAGCATTCGCCGAAACTCGGATTATCGTGGAAAATGCTTTAAAACTCGTTATTTGAGGCTGAAATTGAACAGGTTAACTCCTGAAATGAGCTAGGACGCATGATTGAAAAACAGGGAAAAAAAGAAACCGGGTCCGGTACGACCTCCCGAACGCCTGAAATTGAAGTGTATAATACACGGTTTTTAGGATTCCGGTCCCTTTAACAAAATTCTCCGGAAATCGCATAGGATGTTCCCTGGGTCGATAAAGCGCCACGCAAAAATTTGAGCACCAACTGAAGTCATTTGGGGTCGCTTGTCGGTGTGCGAGACCAAAGATTCGCCGAAACTCCTGATTATCGTGGAAAATGCTTTAAAACTCGTTATTTGAGGTCAAAAATCGAACAGTTAACTCCTAAAATGAGCTAGGACGCGTGATTGTAAAACAGGAGAAAAAGAAACCGGTACAAGATTTACCTCCCGAACGGTACCGAAATTGAAGTGTATAATACAAGATTTTTCGGGATTACGGGGTCCCTAACAAAATTCTCCGAAAATCGCATAAGATGTTCCCGGGGTCGATAAAGCGGCCACGCAAAATTTGAGCACCAACGGAAGACATTTGAGGGTGCTGGTGTGCGAAAATCGAACCAATAAACTCGGATTATCGTGAAAAATGCGTTAAAACTCGTTATTTGAGGCTGAAATCGAACAAGTTAACTCCTGAAATGAGCTAGGACGCGTGATTGAAAAACTGGGAGAAAAAGAAACCGGGTCCGGTAATTGAAGTGTATAATACACGGTTTTTCGGGATTCCGGGGTCCCGGAACAAAGTTCTCCGACAATCGCATAGGATGTTCCTGGGGTCAGATAAAGCGGCCACGCAAAATTTGAGCACCAACGGAAGACATTTGGGGGTGCCGGTGTGCCGAAACCAAAGATTCGCGAAACACGGATTATCGTGAAAAATGCGTTAAAACTCTTTATTTGAGGCTGAAATCGAACAGGTTAACTCCTGAAATGAGTTAGGACGCGTAATTGAAAAACAGGGAAAAAATAAACCCGGGTCCGATACGACCTCCCGAACGGCTGAAATTGAAGTGTATAATACACGGTTTTTCGGGATTCCGGGGTCCCGGAACAAAATTTTCGAAAATCGCATTGGATGTTCCTGGGGTCAGATCAAGTGTCATGCAAAATTTGACCAACGGAAGACATTTGGGGGTGCCGGTGTGCCAGAAACCAGCATTCGCCAAAACTCGGATTATCGTGAAAACTGCGTTAAAACTCGTTATTTGAGGCTGAAATCGAACAGGTTAACTCCTGCTAGGACGCATGATTGAAAAACAGGGAGAAAAAGAAACCAGGTCCGGTACGACCTCCCGAACGGCTGAAATTGAAGTGTATAATACACGGTTTTTCGGGATTCCGGGGTCCAGGAACAAAATTCTCCGAAAATCGCATAAGATGTTCCTGGGGTCAGATAAAGGGGCCACGCAAAATTCGAGCACCAACGGAAGACATTTGGGGGTGCCGGTGTGGCAGAAACCAGCATTCGCCGAAACTCGGATTATCGTGAAAAATGCCTTAAAATTCGTTATTTGAGGCTGAAATTGAACAGGTTAACTCCTGAAATGAGCTAGGACGCGTGATTGAAAAACAGGGAAAAAAAGAACCGGTCCTAAGATTTACCCTCCCGAACGCCTGAAATTGAAGTGTATAATACACGGTTTTCGGGATTCCGGTCCCGAACAAAATTCTCCGGAAATCGCACAGATGTTCCCTGGGGTCGATAAAGCGGCCACGCAAAAAATTTGAGCACCAATCAAGACATTTGGGGTCACGGTGTGCGTAAACCAAAGATTCGCCGAAACTCAGATTATCGTGGAAAATGCTTTAAAACTCGTTATTTGAGGCTCAAATCGAACAGGTTAACTCCTGAAATGAGCTAGGACGCGTGATTGAAAAACAGGGAAAAAAGAAACCGGTCCGACGACCTCCCGAACGCCTGAAATTGAAGTGTATAATACACGGTTTTTAGGATTCCGGTCCCTAACAAAATTCTCCGGAAATCGCATAGGATTTTCCCCGGGTCGATTAAGCGGCCACGCAAAAATTTGAGCACCAATCAAGACATTTGGGGTGCTTGGTGTGCGAAAACCAAAGATTCGTCGAAACTCGGATTATCGTGGAAAATGCTTTAAAACTTGTTATTTGAGGTCAAATCGAACAAAGCTAACTCCTGAAATGAGCTAGGACGCGTGATTGAAAAACAGGGAGAAAAAGAAACCGGGTCCGGTACGACCTCCCGAACGCCTGAAATTGAAGTGTATAATACACGGTTTTTCGGGATTCCGATGTCCTGGAACAAAATTCTCCGAAAATCGCATAGGATGTTCCTGGGGTCAGATAAAGCGGCCACGCAAAATTTGAGCACCAACGGAAGACATTTAGGGGTGCCGGTGTGCCAGAAACCAGCAATCGCCGAAACTCGGATTATCGTGAAAAATGCGTAAAAACTCGTTATTTGAGGCTGAAATCGAACAGGTTAACTCCTAAAATGAGCTAGGACGCGTGATTGTAAAACAGGGAGAAAAAGAAACCGGTACAAAGATTTACCTCCCGAACGGCCGAAATTGAAGTGTATAAGACACGATTTTTCGGGATTCGGGGTCCCAACAAAATTCTCCGAAAATCGCATAAGATGTTCCCTGGGTCGATAAAGCGGCCACAAAAATTTGAGCACCAACGGAAGACATTTGGGGGTGCCGGTGTGCGAAAACCAAACCGATTCGCCGAAACTCGGATTATCGTGAAAAATGCGTTAAAACTCGTTATTTGAGGCTGAAATCGAACAAGTTAACTCCTGAAATGAGCTATGACGCGTGATTGAAAAACTGGGAGAAAAAAAACCGGGTCCGGTACGACCTCCCGAACGCCTGAAATTGAAGTGTATAATACACGGTTTTTCGGGATTTCGGGGTCCCGGAACAAAATTCTCCGACAATCGCATAGGATGTTCCTGGGGTCAGATAAAGCGGTCACGCAAAATTTGAGCACCAACGGAAGACATTTGGGGATGCCGGTGTGCTAGAAACCGCATTCGCCGAAACTCGGAGTATCGTGAAAAATGCCTTAAAACTCGTTATTTGAGGCTGAAATCGAACAGGTTAACTCCTGAAATGAGCTAGGACGCGTGATTGAAAAACAGGGAGAAAAAGAAACCGGGTTCGGTACGACCTCCCGAACGCCTGAAATTGAAGTGTATATAATACACGGTTTTTCGGGATTCCGGGGTGCGGGAACAAAATTCTCCAAAAATCGCATAAGATGGTCCTGGGGTCAGATAAAGCGGCCACGCAAAATTTGAGCACCAACGGAAGACATTTGGGGGTGCCGGTTTGCCAGAAACCAGCATTCGCCGAAACTCGGATTATCGTGAAAAATGCGTTAAAACTCGTTATTTGAGGCTGAAATCGAACAGGTTAAATCCTGAAATGAGCTAGGACGCGTGATTGAAAAACAGGGAGAAAAAGAAACCGGGTTCGGTACGACCTCCCGAACGCCTGAAATTGAAGTGTATAATACACGGTTTTTCGGGATTCCGGGGTCCCGGAACAAAATTCTCCGAAAATCGCATAAGATGTTCCTGGGGTCAGATAAAGGGGCCACGCAAAATTTGAGCACCAACGGAGGACATTTGGGAGTGCCGGTGTGCCAGGAACCAGCATTCGTCGAAACTCGGAATATCGTGGAAAATGCTTTAAAACTTGTTATTTGAGGCTGAAATCGAACAGGCTAACTCCTGAAATGAGCTAGGACGCGTGATAGAAAAACAGGGAGAAAAAGAAACCGGGTCCGGTACGACCTCCCGAACGCCTGAAATTGAAGTGTATAATACACGGTTTTTCGGGATTCCGGGGTGCGGGAACAAAATTCTCCAAAAATCGCATAAGATGTTCCTGGGGTCAGATAAAGCGGCCACGCAAAATTTGAGCACCAACGGAACACATTTGGGGGTGCCGGTTTGGCGAAAACCAAAGATTCGCCAAACTCGATTATCGTGAAAAATGCGTTAAAACTCGTTATTTGAGGCTGAAATCGAACAGCTTAACTCCTGAAATGAGCTAGGACGCGTGATTGAAAAACAGGGAAAAAAAGAAACCGGGTCCGGTACGACCTCCCGAACGGCTGAAATTGAAGTGAATAATACACGGTTTTTCGGGATTTCAGGGTCCCGGAACAAAATTTTCGGAAATCGCATAGGATGTTCCTGGGGTCAAATCAAGTGCCACGCAAAATTTGACCAACGGAAGACATTTGGGGGTGCCGTGTGCCAGAAACCAGCATTCGCCAAAACTCGGATTATCGTGAAAACTGCGTTAAAACTCGTTATTTGAGGCTGAAATCGAACAGGGAAAAAATAAACCCGGGTCCGATACGACCTCCCGAACGCCTGAAATTGAAGTGTATAATACACGGTTTTTCGGGATTCCGGTGTCCCGGAACAAAATTCTCCGACAATCGCATAGGATGTTCCTGGGGTCAGATAAAGCGGCCACGCAAAATTTGAGCACCAACGGAAGACATTTGGGGTCAGGTGTGCTAGAAAACCAAAGATTCGCCGAAACTTGGATTATCGTAAAAAATGCTTTAAAATTCGTTATTTGAGGCTGAAATCGAACAGGTTAACTCCTGAAATGAGCTAGGACGCGTGATTGAAAAACAGGGAAAAAAAAGAAATCGGGTCCGGTACGACCTCCCGAACGCCTGAAATTGAAGTGTATAATACACGGTTTTTCGGGATTCCGGGGTCCCGGAACAAAATTCTCCGGAAATCGCACAGAATGTTCCTGGGGTCAGATAAAGCGGCCACGCAAAAATTTGAGCACCAACTGAAGACATTTGGGGCTGCCGGTGTGGCAGAAACCAGCATTCGCCGAAACTCGGATTATCGTGGAAAATGCTTTAAAACTCGTTATTTGAGGCTGAAATCGAACAAGTTAACTCCTGAAATGAGCTAGGACGCGTGATTGAAAAACAGGGAAAAAAAGAAACCGGGTCCGGTACGACCTCTCGAACGCCTGAAATTGAAGTGTATAATACACGGTTTTTCAGGATTCCGGGGTCCCGGAACAAAATTCTCCGGAAATCGCATAAGATGTTCCTGGGGTCAGATAAAGCGGCCACGCAAAAATTTGAGCACCAATCAAGACATTTGGGGGTGTCGATGTGCGAAAACCAAAGATTCGTTGAAACTCGGATTATCGTGGAAAATGCTTTAAAACTTGTTATTTGAGGTGAAATCGAACAAAGCTAACTCCCGAAATGAGCTAGGACGCGTGATTGAAAAACGGGAGAAAAAGAAACCGGATCCGATTTACCTCCCGAACGCCTGAAATTGAAGTGTATAAGACACGGTTTTTCGGGATTCCTGTCCCGAACAAAGTTCTCCGACAATCGCATAGGATGTTCCCTGGGTCGATATAAGCGGCCACGCAAAATTTGAGCACCAACGGAAGACATTTGGGGCTGCCGGTGTGCCGCGTAAACCAAAGATTCGCCGAAACTCGGATTATCGTGAAAAATGCGTTAAAACTCGTTATTTGAGGCTGAAATCGAACAGTTAACTCCTGAAATGAGCTAGGACGCGTGATTGAAAAACTGGGAGAAAAAGAAACCGGGTCCGGTACGACCTCCCGAACGCCTGAAATTGAAGTGTATAATACACGGTTTTTCAGATTCCGGTCCCGAACAAAATTCTCCGGAAATCGCATAGGATGTTTAAGGGGTCGATAAAGCGGCCACGCAAAATTTGAGCACCAACGGAAGACATTTGGGGTGCCGGTGTGCGGAAACCAAGATTCGCCAAAACACGGATTATCGTGAAAAATGCGTTAAAACTCGTTATTTGAGGCTGAAATCGAACATGTTAACTCCTGAAATGAGTTAGGACGCGTAATTGAAAAACAGGGAAAAAGAAACCGGGTCCGCACGACCTCCCGAACGGCTGAAATCAAGTGTATAATACACGGTTTTTCGGGATTCCGGTCCCGAACAAAATTTTCGGAAATCGCATAGGATGTTCCCGGGGTCGATCAAGTGCCACGCAAAATTTGACCAACGGAAGACATTTGGGGTGCCGGTGTGCGAAAACCAAAGATTCGCCAAAATCGGGTTATCGTGAAAACCGCTTTAAAACTCGTTACTTGAGGTCGAAATCGAACAGTCAACTCCTGCTAGGACGCATGATTGAAAAACAGGGAGAAATAGAAACCAGGTCCGGTACGACCTCCCGAACGGCTGAAATTGAAGTGTATGATACACGGTTTTTCGGGATTCCGGGAACAAAATTCCCCGAAAATCGCATAAGATGTTCCCGGGTCGATATAAAGGGGCCACGCAAAATTTGAGCACTAACGGAAGACATTTGGGGTGCCGTGTGGCGAAAACCAAAGATTCGCCGAAACTCGGATTATCGTGAAAAATGCCTTAAAACTCGTTATTTGAGACTGAAATCGAACAGGTTAACTCCTGAAATGAGCTAGGACGCGTGATTGAAAAACAGGGAGAAAAAGAAACCGGGTCCGGTACGACCTCCCGAACGGCTGAAATTGAAGTGTATAATACACGATTTTTCGGGATTCCGGGGTGCGGGAAGAAAATTCTCCGAAAATCGCATAAGATGTTCCTGGGGTCAGATAAACCGGCCACGCAAAATTTGAGCACCAACGGAAGACATTTGGGGTGCTTAAAGCGAAAACCGATTCGCCGAAACTCGGATTATCGTGAAAAATGCTTAAAACTCGTTATTTGAGGCTGAAATCAAACAGGTTAACTCCTGAAATGAGCTAGGACGCGTGATTGAAAAACAGGGAGAAAAAAAACCGGGTCCGGTACGACCTCCCGAACGCCTGAAATTGAAGTGTATAATACATGGTTTTTCGGGATTTCGGGGTCCCGGAACAAAATTCTCCGAAAATCGCATAGGATGTTTCTGGGGTCAGATAAAGCGGCCACGCAAAATTTGAGCACTAACGGAAGACATTTGGGGCTGCCGGTGTGCTAGAAACCAGCATTCGCCGAAACTCGGATTATAATGAAAAATGCCTTAAAACTCGTTATTTGAGGCTGAAATCGAACAGGTTAACTCCTGAAATGAGCTAGGACGCGTGATTGAAAAACAAGGAGAAAAAGAAACCGGGTCCGGTATGACCTTCCGAACGCCTGAAATTGAAGTGTATAATATACGGTTTTTCGGGATTTCGGGGTCCCGGAACAAAATTCTCCGACAATCGCATAGGATGTTCCTGGGGTCAGATAAAGCGGTCACGCAAAATTTGAGCACCAACGGAAGACATTTGGGGCTGCAGTGTGCTAGAAACCAGCATTCGCCGAAACTCGGATTATCGTGAAAAATGCGTTAAAACCCGTTATTTAAGGCTGAAATCGAACAGGTTAACTCCTGAAATGAGCTAGGACGCGTGATTGAAAAACAGGGAGAAAAAGAAACCGGAGTCGGTACGACCTCCCGAACGCCTGAAATTGATGTGTATAATACACGGTTTTTCGGGATTCCGGAGTCCCGGAACAAAATTTCCGGAAATCGCATAGGATGTTCCTGGGGTCAGATAAAGTGCCACGCAAAATTTGACCAA
Source organism: Silene latifolia (assembly GCF_048544455.1). NCBI lineage: Eukaryota > Viridiplantae > Streptophyta > Magnoliopsida > Caryophyllales > Caryophyllaceae > Silene > Silene latifolia. Next base: position 345,633,599 of record NC_133537.1, on the reverse strand, counting down.
CGGAAGATATTTGGGGGTGCCGGTGTGCCAGAAACCAGCATTCGCCAAAACTCGGATTATCGTGAAAAATACGTTAAAACTCGTTATTTGAGGCTGAAATCGAACAGGTTAACTCCTAAAATGAGCTAAGACGCGTGATTGAAAACAGGGAGAAAAAGAAACCGGGTCCGGTACGACATCCCGAACGGCTGAAATTGAAGTGTATAATACACGGTTTTTCGGGATTCCGGGGTCCGGGAACAAAATTCTCCGAAAATCACATAAGATGTTCCTGGGGTCAGATAAAGCGGCCACGCAAAATTTGAGCACCAACGGAAGACATTTGGGGGTGCCGGTGTGCGAAAACCGTATTCGCGAAACTCGGATTATCGTGAAAAATGCGTTAAAACTCGTTATTTGAGGTTGAAATCGAACAGGTTAACTCCTGAAATGAGCTAGGACGCGTGATTGAAAAACAAAGAGAAAAAGAAACCGGTCCGTGCGACCTCCCGAACGGCTGAAATTGAAGTGTATAATACACGGTTTTTCGGGATTTCGGGGTCCCGGAACAAAATTCTCCGAAAATCGCATAGGATGTTTCTGGGGTCAGATAAAGCGGCCACGCAAAATTTGAGCACCAACGGAAGACATTTGGGGCTGCCGGTGTGCTAGAAACCAGCATTCGCCGAAACTCGGATTATCGTGAAAAATGCGTTAAAACTCGTTATTTGAGGCTGAAATCGAACAGGTTAACTCCTGAAATGAGCTAGGACGCGTGATTGAAAAACAGGGAGAAAAAGAAACCGGGTTCGGTACGACCTCCCGAACGCCTGAAATTGAAGTGTATAATACACGGTTTTTCGGGATTCCGGGGTCCCGGAACAAAATTCTCCGAAAATCGCATAAGATGTTCCCGGGGTCAGATAAAGCGGCCACGCAAAATTTAAGCACCAACGGAAGACATTTGGGGGTGCGGTGTGCGAAAACCAAAGATTCGCCGAAACTCGGATTATCGTGAAAATGCGTTAAAACTCGTTATTTGAGGTCAAATCGAACAAGTTAACTCCTGAAATGAGCTAGGATGCGTGATTGAGAAACTGGGAGAAAAAGAAACCGGGTCCGGTACGACCTCCCGAACAGCTCAAATTGAAGTGTATAATACACGGTTTTCGGGATTCCGGTCCCGAACAAAGTTCTCCGACAATCGCATAGGATATTCCCTGGGTCGATAAAGCGGCCACGCAAAATTTGAGCACCAACGGAAGACATTTGGGGGTGCCGGTGTGCCGGAAACCAGCATTCGCCGAAACACGGATTATCGTGAAAAATGCGTTAAAACTCGTTATTTGAGGTTGAAATCGAACAGGTTAACTCCTGAAATGAGTTAGGACGCGTAATTGAAAAACAGGGAAAAAAAGAAACCGGGTCCGATACGACCTCCCGAACGGCTGAAATTGAAGTGTATAATACACGGTTTTGGGATTCCGGTCCCGAACAAAATTTTCGGAAATCGCATAGGATGTTCCCGGGTCGATCAAGTGCCACGCAAAATTTGACCAACGGAAGACATTTGGGGGTGCCGGTGTGCCAGAAACCAGCATTCGCCAAAATCGGGTTATCGTGAAAACTGCGTTAAAACTCGTTACTTGAGGCTGAAATCGAACAGGTTAACTCCTGCTAGGACGCATGATTGAAAAACAGGGAGAAATAGAAACCAGGTCCGGTACGACCTCCCGAACGGCTGAAATTGAAGTGTATGATACACGGTTTTTCGGGATTCCGGGAACAAAATTCTCCGAAAATCGCATAAGATGTTCCCTGGGTCGATAAAGGGGCCACGCAAAATTTGAGCACTAACGGAAGACATTTGGGGGTGCCGGTGTGGCAGAAACCAGCATTCGCCGAAACTCGGATTATCGTGAAAAATGCCTTAAAACTTGTTATTTGAGACTGAAATCGAACAGGTTAACTCCTGAAATGAGCTAGGACGCGTGATTGAAAAACAGGGAGAAAAAGAAACCGGGTCCGCTACGACCTCCCGAACGGCTGAAATTGAAGTGTATAAATACACGATTTTTCGGGATTCCGGGTGCGGAACAAAATTCTCCGAAAATCGCATAAGATGTTCCCGGGTCGATATAAGCGGCCACGCAAAATTTGAGCACCAACGGAAGACATTTGGGGTTGCCGGTTTGCCGAAACCAAAGATTCGCCGAAACTCTCGGATTATCGTGAAAAATGCGTTAAAACTCGTTATTTGAGGTTGAAATCGAACAGGTTAACTCCTGAAATGAGCTAGGACGCGTAATTGAAAAACAGGGAAAAAAGAAACCGGTCCGACGACCTCCCGAACGGCTGAAATTGAAGTGTATAATACACGGTTTTTCGGGATTCCGGTCCCGAACAAAATTTCCGGAAATCGCATAGGATGTTCCCTGGGGTCGGATAAAGTGCCACGCAAAATTTGAGCACCAACGGAAGACATTTGGGGGTGCCGGTGTGCAAAAAACCAAAGATTCGCCAAAACTCGGATTATCGTGAAAAATGCGTTAAAACTCGTTATTTGAGGTCAAAATCGAACAGTTAACTCCTTAAATGAGCTAGGACGCGTAATTGAAAAACAGGAAAAAAGAAACCGGTCCTGTATGACCTCTGAACTAGCTGAAATTGAAGTGTATAATACACGGTTTTTCGGGATTCCGGTCCCGAAAAAAATTTCCGGAAATCGCATAGGATGTTCCCTGGGGTCGAGATAAAGTGCCACGCAAAATTTGACCAACGGAAGACATTTGGGGTGTGCTTGGTGTGCGAAAACAAAGATTCGCCAAAACTCGGATTATCGTGAAAAATGCGTTAAAACTCGTTATTTGAGGCTGAAATCGAACATGTTAACTCCTAAAATGAGCTAGGACGCGTGATTGAAAACAGGGAGAAAAAGAAACCGGGTCCGGTACGACATCCCGAACGGCTGAAATTGAAGTGTATAATACACGGTTTTTCGGGATTCCCGAACAAAATTCTCCGAAAATCGCATAAGATGTTCCAGGGGTCGATATAAGCGACCACGCAAAATTTGAGCACCAACGGAAGACATTTGGGGGTGCCGGTGTGCGAAAACCAAAGATTCGCGAAAACTCGGATTATCGTGAAAAATGCGTTAAAACTCGTTATTTGAGGCTGAAATCGAACAGTTAACTCCTGAAATGAGCTAGGACGCGTGATTGAAAAACAGGGAGAAAAAGAAACCGGTCCGACACGACCTCCCCCGAACGCTCGAAATTGAAGTGTATAATACACGGTTTTTCGGGATTCCGGTCCGGAAAAAATTATCCGACAATCGTATAGGATGTTCCTGGGTCAGATAAAGCGGCCACGCAAAATTTGAGCACCAACGGAAGACATTTGGGGTGCCGGTGTGCTAGAAACGAGCATTCGCGAAACTCGGATTATCGTGAAAATGCGTTAAAACTCGTTATTTGAGGTCAAATCGAACAGTTAACTCCTAAAATGAGCTAGGACGCGTGATTGAAAAACAGGAGAAAAAGAAACCGGTCCTGTCAGTTTACCTCCCGAACGGCCTAAATTGAAGTGTATAATACACGATTTTTGGGATTCTCAGGGTCCCGAACAAAATTCTCCGAAAATTGTATAAGATGTTCTTGGGGTCAGATAAAGCGGCCACAAAAATTTGAGCACCAACGGAAGACATTTGGGGTGCCGGTGTGCGAAAACCAAAGATTCGCTGAAACTCGGATTATCGTGAAAAATGCGTTAAAACTCGTTATTTGAGGCTGAAATCGAACAGGTTAACTCCTGAAATGAGCTAGGACGCGTGATTGAAAAACTGGGAGAAAAAGAAACCGGGTCCGGTACGACCTCCCGAACGCCTGAAATTGAAGTGTATAATACACGGTTTTTCGGGATTCCGGGGTCCCGGAACAAAATTCTCCGAAAATCGCATAAGATGTTCCTGGGGTCAGATAAAGCGACCACGCAAAATTTGAGCACCAACGGAAGACATTTGGGGGTGCCGTGTGCCGAAAACCAAAGATTCGCCAAAACTCGGATTATCGTGAAAAATGCGTTAAAACTCGTTATTTGAGGCTGAAATCGAACAGGTTAACTCCTAAAATGAGCTAGGACGCGTGATTGAAAACAGGGAGAAAAAGAAACCGGGTCCGGTAAGACATCCCGAACGGCTGAAATTGAAGTGTATAATACACGGTTTTTCGGGATTCCGGGGTCCGGAACAAAATTCTCCGAAAATCGCATAAGATGTTCCTGGGGTCAGATAAAGCGACCACGCAAAATTTGAGCACCAACGGAAGACATTTGGGGGTGCCGGTGTGCCAGAAACCAGCATTCGCGAAAACTCGGATTATCGTGAAAAATGCGTTAAAACTCGTTATTTGAGGCTGAAATCGAACAGGTTAACTCCTGAAATGAGCTAGGACGCGTGATTGAAAAACAGGGAGAAAAAGAAACCGGGTCCGGTACGACCTCCCGAACGCCTGAAATTGAAGTGTATAATACACGGTTTTTCGGGATTCCGGGGTCCGGAAAAAAATTATCCGACAATCGTATAGGATGTTCCTGGGGTCAGATAAAGCGGCCACGCAAAATTTGAGCACCAACGGAAGACATTTGGGGCTGCCGGTGTGCTAGAAACGAGCATTCGCCGAAACTCGGATTATCGTGAAAAATGCGTTAAAACTCGTTATTTGAGGCTGAAATCGAACAGGTTAACTCCTAAAATGAGCTAGGACGCGTGATTGAAAAACAGGGAGAAAAAGAAACCGGTCCTCGACCTCCCGAACGGCCTAAATTGAAGTGTATAATACACGATTTTTTGGGATTCTGGGGTCCCGGAACAAAATTCTCCGAAAATTGTATAAGATGTTCCTGGGGTCAGATAAAGCGGCCACAAAAATTTGAGCACCAACGGAAGACATTTGGGGGTGCCGGTGTGCGAAACCAAAGATTCACCAAACTCGGATTATCGTGAAAAATGCGTTAAAACTCGTTATTTGAGGCTGAAATCGAACAGGTTAACTCCTGAAATGAGCTAGGACGCGTGATTGAAAAACTGGGAGAAAAAGAAACCGGGTCCGATACGACCTCCCGAACGCCTGAAATTGAAGTGTATAATACACGGTTTTTCGGGATTCCGGGGTCCCGGAACAAAATTCTCCGAAAATCGCATAAGATGTTCCTGGGGTCAGATAAAGCGACCACGCAAAATTTGAGCACCAACGGAAGACATTTGGGGGTGCCGTGTGCCGAAAACCAAAGATTCGCGAAAACTCGGATTATCGTGAAAAATGCGTTAAAACTCGTTATTTGAGGCTGAAATCGAACAGGTTAACTCCTAAAATGAGCTAGGACGCGTGATTGAAAACAGGGAGAAAAGAAACCGGTCCGGTAAGACATCCCGAACGGCCGAAATTGAAGTGTATAATACACGGTTTTTCGGGATTCCGTAACAAAATTCTCCGAAAATCGCATAAGATATTCCTGGGGTCAGATAAAGCGACCACGCAAAATTTGAGCACCAACGGAAGACATTTGGGGTGCGGTGTGCGAAACCAAAGATTCGCGAAAACTCGGATTATCGTGAAAAATGCGTTAAAACTCGTTATTTGAGGCTGAAATCGAACAGTTAACTCCTGAAATGAGCTAGGACGCGTGATTGAAAAACAGGAGAAAAAGAAACCGGTCCGTCGACCTCCCGAACGCCTGAAATTGAAGTGTATAATACACGGTTTTTCGGGATTCCGGGGTCCGGAAAAAAATTATCCGACAATCGTATAGGATGTTCCTGGGGTCAGATAAACCGGCCACGCAAAATTTGAGCACCAACGGAAGACATTTGGGGCTGCCGGTGTGCTAGAAACGAGCATTCGCCGAAACTCGGATTATCGTGAAAAATGCGTTAAAACTCGTTATTTGAGGTGAAATCGAACAAAGTTAACTCCTAAAATGAGCTAGGACGCGTGATTGAAAAACAGGGAGAAAAAAAGAAACCGGGTCCTGTCGACCTCCCGAACGGCCTAAATTGAAGTGTATAATACACGATTTTTGGGATTCAGGGTCCCTAACAAAATTCTCCGAAAATTGTATAAGATGTTCCCGGGGTCGATAAAGCGGCCACGCAAAATTTGAGCACCAACGGAAGACATTTGGGGGTGCGGTGTGCCGAAAACCAAAGATTCGCCGAAACTCGGATTATCGTGAAAATGCGTTAAAACTCGTTATTTGAGGTCAAATAGAACAGTTAACTCCTGAAATGAGCTAGGACGCGTGATTGAAAAACTGGAGAAAATGAAACCGGTCCCATGACGACCTCCCGAACGCCCGAAATTGAAGTGTATAATACACGGTTTTTCGGGATTCCGGGGTCCCGAACAAAGTTCTCCGACAATCGCATAGGATGTTCCCTGGGGTCGATAAAGCGGCCACGCAAAATTTGAGCACCAACGGAAGACATTTGGGGTGCGGAAACCAGGATTCGCCGAAACTCGGATTACCGTGAAAAATGCGTTAAAACTGGTTATTTGAGGCTGAAATCGAACAGGTTAACTCCTGAAATGAGCTTGGACGCGTAATTGAAAAACAGGGAAAAAAAGAAACCGGTCCTCGACCTCCCGAACGGCTGAAATTGAAGTGTATAATACACGGTTTTTCGGGATTCCGGGGTCCCAGAACAAAATTCTCCGGAAATCACATAAGATGTTCCTGGGGTCAGATAAAGGGGCCACGCAAAATTTGAGCACCAACGGAAGACATTTGGGGGTGCCGGTGTGCCAGAAACCAGTATTCGCCGAAACTCGGATTATCGTGAAAAATGCTTAAAACTCGTTATTTGAGGCTGAAATCAAACAGGTTAACTCCTGAAATGAGCTAGGACGCGTGATTGAAAAACAGGGAGAAAAAGAAACCGGGTCCGGTACGACCTCCCGAACGCCTGAAATTGAAGTGTATAATACATGGTTTTTCGGGATTTCGGGGTCCCGGAACAAAATTCCTTGAAAATCGCATAGGATGTTTCTGGGGTCAGATAAAGCGGCCACGCAAAATTTGAGCACTAACGGAAGACATTTGGGGCTGCCGGTGTGCTAGAAACCAGCATTCGCCGAAACTCGGATTATCGTGAAAAATGCCTTAAAACTCGTTATTTGAGGCTGAAATCGAACAGGTTAACTCCTGAAATGAGCTAGGACGCGTGATTGAAAAACAGGGAGAAAAAGAAACCGGGTCCGGTATGACCTTCCGAACGCCTGAAATTGAAGTGTATAATATACGGTTTTTCGGGATTTCGGGGTCCCGGAACAAAATTCTCCGACAATCGCATAGGATGTTCCTGGGGTCAGATAAAGCGGTCACGCAAAATTTGAGCACCAACGGAAGACATTTGGGGCTGCAGTGTGCTAGAAACCAGCATTCGCCGAAACTCGGATTATCGTGAAAAATGCGTTAAAACCCGTTATTTAAGGTCAAATCGAACAGTTAACTCCTGAAATGAGCTAGGACGCGTGATTGAAAAACGGGAGAAAAAGAAACCGGAGTCGTCGACCTCCTCGAACGCTGAAATTGATGTGTATAATACACGGTTTTTCGGGATTCCGGAGTCCCGGAACAAAATTTCCGGAAATCGCATAGGATGTTCCTGGGGTCAGATAAAGTGCCACGCAAAATTTGACCAACGGAAGATATTTGGGGTGCTTAGGTGTGCGAAAACCAAAGATTCGCCAAAACTCGGATTATCGTGAAAAATGCGTTAAAACTCGTTATTTGAGGCTGAAATCGAACAGGTTAACTCCTAAAATGAGCTAAGACGCGTGATTGAAAACAGGGAGAAAAAGAAACCGGGTCCGGTACGACCTCCCGAACGGCTGAAATTGAAGTGTATAATACACGATTTTTCGGGATTCCGGGGTGCGGGAACAAAATTCTCCGAAAATCGCATAAGATGTTCCCTGGGTCGAGATAAAGCGGCCACGCAAAATTTGAGCACCAACGGAAGACATTTGGGGTTGCCGGTTTGCCAGAAACCGGCATTCGCCGAAACTCGGATTATCGTGAAAAATGCGTTAAAACTCGTTATTTGAGGTTGAAATCGAACAGGTTAACTCCTGAAATGAGCTAGGACGCGTGATTGAAAAACAGGAGAAAAAGAAACCGGTCCTGCATCGACCTCCCGAACGGCTGAAATTGAAGTGTATAATACACGATTTTTCGGGATTCCGGGGTGCGGGAACAAAATTCTCCGAAAATCGCATAAGATGTTCCTGGGGTCAGATAAAGCGGCCACGCAAAATTTGAGCACCAACGGAAGACATTTGGGGTTGCCGGTTTGCCAGAAACCAGCATTCGCCGAAACTCGGATTATCGTGAAAAATGCGTTAAAACTCGTTATTTGAGGTTGAAATCGAACAGGTTAACTCCTGAAATGAGCTAGGACGCGTGATTGAAAAACAGGGAGAAAAAGAAACCGGTCCGATGACGACCTCCCGAACGGCTGAAATTGAAGTGTATAATACACGGTTTTTCGGGATTCCGGGGTCCGGGAACAAAATTCTCCGAAAATCACATAAGATGTTCCTGGGGTCAGATAAAGCGGCCACGCAAAATTTGAGCACCAACGGAAGACATTTGGGGGTGCCGGTGTGCCGAAACCGATTCGCGAAACTCGGATTATCGTGAAAAATGCCTTAAAACTCGTTATTTGAGGCTGAAATCGAACATGTTAACTCCTGAAATGAGCTAGGACGCGTGATTGAAAAACAAGGAGAAAAAGAAACCGGGTCCGGTACGACCTCCCGAACGCCTGAAATTGAAGTGTATAATACACGGTTTTTTCTGGATTTCGGGTCCCGAACAAAATTCTCCGAAAATCGCATAGGATGTTTCTGGGGTAAGATAAAGCGGCCACGCAAAATTTGAGCACCAACGGAAGACATTTGGGGCTGCCGGTGTGCTAGAAACCAAAGATTCGCGAAACTCGGATTATCGTGAAAAATGCGTTAAAACTCGTTATTTAAGGTCAAATCGAACAGTTAACTCCTGAAATGAGCTAGGACGCGTGATTGAAAAACAGGAGAAAAAGAAACCGGGTTCGATGCGACCTCCCGAACGCTGAAATTGAAGTGTATAATACACGGTTTTTCGGGATTCCGGGTCCCAGAACAAAATTCTCCGAAAATCGCATAAGATGTTCCCGGGGTCGATAAAGCGGCCACGCAAAATTTAAGCACCAACGGAAGACATTTGGGGTGCGGTGTGCGAAAACCAAAGATTCGCGAAACTCGGATTATCGTGAAAAATGCGTTAAAACTCGTTATTTGAGGCTGAAATCGAACAAGTTAACTCCTGAAATGAGCTAGGATGCGTGATTGAGAAACCGGGAGAAAAAGAAACCGGTCCCAGACGACCTCCCGAACGCCCGAAATTGAAGTGTATAATACACGGTTTTTCGGGATTCCGGGGTCCCGGAACAAAGTTCTCCGACAATCGCATAGGATATTCCCGGGGTCGAGATAAAGCGGCCACGCAAAATTTGAGCACCAACGGAAGACATTTGGGGTGCCGTGTGCTTAAAACCAAGATTCGCCGAAACACGGATTATCGTGAAAAATGCGTTAAAACTCGTTATTTGAGGCTGAAATCGAACATGTTAACTCCTGAAATGAGTTAGGACGCGTAATTGAAAAACAGGGAAAAAAAGAAACCGGGTCCGGTACGACCTCCCGAACGGCTGAAATTGAAGTGTATAATACACGGTTTTTCGGGATTCCGGTCCGGAACAAAATTTTCGGAAATCGCATAGGATGTTCCCGGGGTCGATCAAGTGCCACGCAAAATTTGACCAACGGAAGACATTTGGGGGTGCCGGTGTGCCAGAAACCAGCATTCGCCAAAATCGGGTTATCGTGAAAACTGCTTTAAAACTCGTTACTTGAGGCTGAAATCGAACAGGTCAACTCCTGCTAGGACGCATGATTGAAAAACAGGAGAAATAGAAACCGGTCCCAGTCGACCTCCCGAACGGCTGAAATTGAAGTGTATGATACACGGTTTTTCGGGATTCCGGGAACAAAATTCTCCGAAAATCGCATAAGATGTTCCTGGGGTCAGATAAAGGGGCCACGCAAAATTTGAGCACTAACGGAAGACATTTGGGGGTGCGGTGTGGCGAAACCAAATTCGCCGAAACTCGGATTATCGTGAAAAATGCCTTAAAACTTGTTATTTGAGGCTGAAATCGAACAGTTAACTCCTGAAATGAGCTAGGACGCGTGATTGAAAAACAGGAGAAAAAGAAACCGGTCCTAGTCGACCTCCCGAACGGCTGAAATTGAAGTGTATAATACACGATTTTTCGGGATTCCGGGGTGCGGGAACAAAATTCTCCGAAAATCGCATAAGATGTTCCTGGGGTCAGATAAAGCGGCCACGCAAAATTTGAGCACCAACGGAAGACATTTGGGGTTGCCGGTTTGCCAGAAACCAGCATTCGCCGAAACTCGGATTATCGTGAAAAATGCGTTAAAACTCGTTATTTGAGGTTGAAATCGAACAGGTTAACTCCTGAAATGAGCTAGGACGCGTAATTGAAAAACAGGGAGAAAAAGAAACCGGGTCCGGTACGACCTCCCGAACGGCTGAAATTGAAGTGTATAATACACGGTTTTTCGGGATTCCGGGGTCCGGGAACAAAATTCTCCGAAAATCGCATAAGATGTTCCTGGGGTCTGATAAAGCGGCCACGCAAAATTTGAGCACCAACGGAAGACATTTGGGGGTGCCGGTGTGCCAGAAACCGGCATTCGCCGAAACTCGGATTATCGTGAAAAATGCGTTAAAACTCGTTATTTGAGGCTGAAATCGAACAGGTTAACTCCTGAAATGAGCTAGGACGCGTGATTGAAAAACAAGGAGAAAAAGAAACCGGGTCCGGTACGACCTCCCGAACGGCTGAAATTGAAGTGTATAATACACGGTTTTTCGGGATTTCGGGGTCCCGGAACAAAATTCTCCGAAAATCGCATAGGATGTTTCTCTGGGTAAGATAAAGCGGCCACGCAAAATTTGAGCACCAACGGAAGACATTTGGGGCTGCCGGTGTGCTAGAAACCAAAGATTCGCCGAAACTCGGATTATCGTGAAAAATGCGTTAAAACTCGTTATTTAAAGGCTTTGAAATCGAACAGGTTAACTCCTGAAATGAGCTAGGACGCGTGATTGAAAAACAGGGAGAAAAAGAAACCGGGTTCGATACGACCTCCCGAACGCCCCGAAATTGAAGTGTATAATACACGGTTTTTAAGGATTCCGGGTCCCAGAACAAAATTCTCCGAAAATCGCATAAGATGTTCCCGGGTCGATAAAGCGGCCACGCAAAATTTAAGCACCAACGGAAGACATTTGGGGTGCGGTGTGCGAAAACCAAAGATTCGCCGAAACTCGGATTATCGTGAAAATGCGTTAAAACTCGTTATTTGAGGTCAAATCGAACAAGTTAACTCCTGAAATGAGCTAGGATGCGTGATTGAGAAACCGGAGAAAAAGAAACCGGGTCCGATCGACCTCCCGAACGCCCGAAATTGAAGTGTATAATACACGGTTTTTCGGGATTCCGGTCCCGAACAAAGTTCTCCGACAATCGCATAGGATATTCCCGGGGTCGATAAAGCGGCCACGCAAAATTTGAGCACCAACGGAAGACATTTGGGGGTGCCGGTGTGCCGGAAACCAGCGATTCGCCAAACACGGATTATCGTGAAAAATGCGTTAAAACTCGTTATTTGAGGTTGAAATCGAACAGGTTAACTCCTGAAATGAGTTAGGACGCGTAATTGAAAAACAGGGAAAAAAAGAAACCGGGTCCGATACGACCTCCCGAACGGCTGAAATTGAAGTGTATAATACACGGTTTTTCGGGATTCCGGGGTCCCGGAACAAAATTTTCGGAAATCGCATAGGATGTTCCTGGGGTCAGATCAAGTGCCACGCAAAATTTGACCAACGGAAGACATTTGGGGGTGCCGGTGTGCCAGAAACCAGCATTCGCCAAAATCGGGTTATCGTGAAAACTGCGTTAAAACTCGTTACTTGAGGCTGAAATCGAACAGGTTAACTCCTGCTAGGACGCATGATTGAAAAACAGGGAGAAATAGAAACCAGGTCCGGTACGACCTCCCGAACGGCTGAAATTGAAGTGTATGATACACGGTTTTTCGGGATTCCGGGAACAAAATTCTCCGAAAATCGCATAAGATGTTCCTGGGGTCAGATAAAGCGGCCACGCAAAATTTGAGCACTAACGGAAGACATTTGGGGGTGCCGTGTGTGTAAACCGAATTCGCCGAAACTCGGATTATCGTGAAAAATGCCTTAAAACTTGTTATTTGAGGCTGAAATCGAACAGGTTAACTCCTGAAATGAGCTAGGACGCGTGATTGAAAAACAGGGAGAAAAAGAAACCGGGTTCGGTACGACCTCCCGAACGCCTGAAATTGAAGTGTATAATACACGGTTTTTCGGGATTCCGGGGTCCCGGAACAAAATTCTCCGAAAATCGCATAAGATGTTCCCGGGGTCAGATAAAGCGGCCACGCAAAATTTAAGCACCAACGGAAGACATTTGGGGGTGCCGGTGTGCCAGAAACCAGCATTCGCTGAAACTCGGATTATCGTGAAAAATGCGTTAAAACTCGTTATTTGAGGCTGAAATCGAACAAGTTAACTCCTGAAATGAGCTAGGATGCGTGATTGAGAAACTGGGAGAAAAAGAAACCGGGTCCGGTACGACCTCCCGAACGCCTGAAATTGAAGTGTATAATACACGGTTTTTCGGGATTCCGGGGTCCCGGAACAAAGTTCTCCGACAATCGCATAGGATATTCCTGGGGTCAGATAAAGCGGCCACGCAAAATTTGAGCACCAACGGAAGACATTTGGGGGTGCCGGTGTGCCGGAAACCAGCATTCGCCGAAACACGGATTATCGTGAAAAATGCGTTAAAACTCGTTATTTGAGGTTGAAATCGAACAGGTTAACTCCTGAAATGAGTTAGGACGCGTAATTGAAAAACAGGGAAAAAAAGAAACCGGGTCCGATACGACCTCCCGAACGGCTGAAATTGAAGTGTATAATACACGGTTTTTCGGGATTCCGGGGTCCCGGAACAAAATTTTCGGAAATCGCATAGGATGTTCCTGGGGTCAGATCAAGTGCCACGCAAAATTTGACCAACGGAAGACATTTGGGGGTGCCGGTGTGCGAAAACCAAAGATTCGCCAAAATCGGGTTATCGTGAAAACTATTAAAACTCGTTACTTGAGGCTGAAATCGAACAAAGTTAACTCTGCTAGGACGCATGATTGAAAAACGAGGAGAAATAGAAACCAGTCCTCGTCGACCTCCCGAACTAGCTGAAATTGAAGTGTATGATACACGGTTTTTCGGGATTCCGGGAACAAAATTCTCCGAAAATCGCATAAGATGTTCCCGGGTCGAGATAAAGGGGCCACGCATAAAATTTGAGCACTAACGGAAGACATTTGGGGGTGCCGGTGTGGCAGAAACCAGCATTCGCCGAAACTCGGATTATCGTGAAAAATGCCTTAAAACTTGTTATTTGAGACTGAAATCGAACAGGTTAACTCCTGAAATGAGCTAGGACGCGTGATTGAAAAACAGGGAGAAAAAGAAACCGGGTCCGGTACGACCTCCCGAACGGCTGAAATTGAAGTGTATAATACACGATTTTTCGGGATTCCGGGGTGCGGGAACAAAATTCTCCGAAAATCGCATAAGATGTTCCTGGGGTCAGATAAAGCGGCCACGCAAAATTTGAGCACCAACGGAAGACATTTGGGGTTGCCGGTTTGCCAGAAACCAGCATTCGCCGAAACTCGGATTATCGTGAAAAATGCGTTAAAACTCGTTATTTGAGGTTGAAATCGAACAGGTTAACTCCTGAAATGAGCTAGGACGCGTAATTGAAAAACAGGGAAAAAAAAAACCGGTCCGTGCGACCTCCCGAACGGCTGAAATTGAAGTGTATAATACACGGTTTTTCGGGATTCCGGGGTCCGGGAACAAAATTCTCCGAAAATCACATAAGATGTTCCTGGGGTCAGATAAAGCGGCCACGCAAAATTTGAGCACCAACGGAAGACATTTGGGGGTGCCGGTGTGCGAAAACCGATTCGCCAAACTCGGATTATCGTGAAAAATGCTTAAAACTCGTTATTTGAGGCTGAAATCGAACAGGTTAACTCCTGAAATGAGCTAGGACGCGTGATTGAAAAACAAGGAGAAAAAGAAACCGGGTCCGGTACGACCTCCCGAACGCCTGAAATTGAAGTGTATAATACACGGTTTTTCGGGATTTCGGGGTCCCGGAACAAAATTCTCCGAAAATCGCATAGGATGTTTCTGGGGTAAGATAAAGCGGCCACGCAAAATTTGAGCACAAACGGAAGACATTTGGGGCTGCCGGTGTGCTAGAAACCAGCATTCGCCGAAACTCGGATTATCGTGAAAAATGCGTTAAAACTCGTTATTTAAGGCTGAAATCGAACAGGTTAACTCCTGAAATGAGCTAGGACGCGTGATTGAAAAACAGGGAGAAAAAGAAACCGGGTTCGGTACGACCTCCCGAACGCCTGAAATTGAAGTGTATAATACACGGTTTTTCGGGATTCCGGGGTCCCGGAACAAAATTCTCCGAAAATCGCATAAGATGTTCCCGGTCGATAAAGCGGCCACGCAAAATTTAAGCACCAACGGAAGACATTTGGGGTGCGGTGTGCGAAAAAACCAAATTCGAAACTCGGATTATCGTGAAAAATGCGTTAAAACTCGTTATTTGAGGCTGAAATCGAACAAGTTAACTCCCGAAATGAGCTAGGATGCGTGATTGAGAAACGGGAGAAAAAGAAACCGGTCCGACGACCTCCCGAACGCCTGAAATTGAAGTGTATAATACACGGTTTTTCGGGATTCCGGGGTCCCGGAACAAAGTTCTCCGACAATCGCATAGGATATTCCTGGGGTCAGATAAAGCGGCCACGCAAAATTTGAGCACCAACGGAAGACATTTGGGGGTGCCGGTGTGCCGGAAACCAGCATTCGCCGAAACACGGATTATCGTGAAAAATGCGTTAAAACTCGTTATTTGAGGTTGAAATCGAACAGGTTAACTCCTGAAATGAGTTAGGACGCGTAATTGAAAAACAGGGAAAAAAAGAAACCGGGTCCGATACGACCTCCCGAACGGCTGAAATTGAAGTGTATAATACACGGTTTTTCGGGATTCCGGGGTCCCGGAACAAAATTTTCGGAAATCGCATAGGATGTTCCTGGGGTCAGATCAAGTGCCACGCAAAATTTGACCAACGGAAGACATTTGGGGGTGCCGGTGTGCCAGAAACCAGCATTCGCCAAAATCGGGTTATCGTGAAAACTGCGTTAAAACTCGTTACTTGAGGCTGAAATCGAACAGGTTAACTCCTGCTAGGACGCATGATTGAAAAACAGGGAGAAATAGAAACCAGGTCCGGTACGACCTCCCGAACGGCTGAAATTGAAGTGTATGATACACGGTTTTTCGGGATTCCGGGAACAAAATTCTCCGAAAATCGCATAAGATGTTCCTGGGGTCAGATAAAGGGGCCACGCAAAATTTGAGCACTAACGGAAGACATTTGGGGGTGCCGGTGTGGCAGAAACCAGCATTCGCCGAAACTCGGATTATCGTGAAAAATGCCTTAAAACTTGTTATTTGAGACTGAAATCGAACAGGTTAACTCCTGAAATGAGCTAGGACGCGTGATTGAAAAACAGGGAGAAAAAGAAACCGGGTCCGGTACGACCTCCCGAACGGCTGAAATTGAAGTGTATAATACACGATTTTTCGGGATTCCGGGGTGCGGGAACAAAATTCTCCGAAAATCGCATAAGATGTTCCTGGGGTCAGATAAAGCGGCCACGCAAAATTTGAGCACCAACGGAAGACATTTGGGGTTGCCGGTTTGCCAGAAACCAGCATTCGCCGAAACTCGGATTATCGTGAAAAATGCGTTAAAACTCGTTATTTGAGGCTGAAATCGAACAGGTTAACTCCTGAAATGAGCTAGGACGCGTAATTGAAAAACAGGGAAAAAAAGAAACCGGGTCCGGTACGACCTCCCGAACGGCTGAAATTGAAGTGTATAATACACGGTTTTTCGGGATTCCGGGGTCCCGGAACAAAATTTCCGGAAATCGCATAGGATGTTCCTGGGGTCAGATAAAGTGCCACGCAAAATTTGACCAACGGAAGACATTTGGGGGTGCCGGTGTGCCAAAAACCAGCATTCGCCAAAACTCGGATTATCGTGAAAAATGCGTTAAAACTCGTTATTTGAGGCTGAAATCGAACAGGTTAACTCCTGAAATGAGCTAGGACGCGTAATTGAAAAACAGGGAAAAAAAAAACCGGTCCTGGTATGACCTCTGAACAGTGAAATTGAACCGTATAATACACGGTTTTTCGGATTCGGGTCCCGGAAAAAATTTCCGGAAATCGCATAGGATGTTCCTGGGGTCAGATAAAGTGCCACGCAAAATTTGACCAACGGAAGACATTTGGGGGTGCCGGTGTGCCAGAAACCAGCATTCGCCAAAACTCGGATTATCGTGAAAAATGCGTTAAAACTCGTTATTTGA
The DNA here is from genome assembly GCF_048544455.1 of Silene latifolia. Lineage (NCBI taxonomy): Eukaryota > Viridiplantae > Streptophyta > Magnoliopsida > Caryophyllales > Caryophyllaceae > Silene > Silene latifolia. The sequence continues at coordinate 345,616,904 of NC_133537.1, read as the reverse complement.
GGCTGAAATCGAACAGGTTAACTCCTAAAATGAGCTAGGACGCGTGATTGAAAACAGGGAGAAAAAGAAACCGGGTCCGGTACGACATCCCGAACGGCTGAAATTGAAGTGTATAATACACGGTTTTTCGGGATTCCGGGAACAAAATTCTCCGAAAATCGCATAAGATGTTCCTGGGGTCTGATAAAGCGGCCACGCAAAATTTGAGCACCAACGGAAGACATTTGGGGGTGCCGGTGTGCGAAAACCGGCGATTCGCGAAAACTTCGGATTATCGTGAAAAATGCCTTAAAACTCGTTATTTGAGGCTGAAATCGAACAGGTTAACTCCTGAAATGAGCTAGGACGCGTGATTGAAAAACAGGGAGAAAAAGAAACCGGTCCGTCGACCTCCCGAACGGCTGAAATTGAAGTGTATAATACACGATTTTTCGGGATTCCGGGGTGCGGGAACAAAATTCTCCGAAAATCGCATAAGATGTTCCTGGGGTCAGATAAAGCGGCCACGCAAAATTTGAGCACCAACGGAAGACATTTGGGGTTGCCGGTTTGCCGAAAACCAAAGATTCGCCGAAACTCGGATTATCGTGAAAAATGCGTTAAAACTCGTTATTTGAGGCTGAAATCGAACAAGTTAACTCCTGAAATGAGCTAGGACGCGTAATTGAAAAACAGGGAAAAAAGAAACCGGTCCGTTGACCTCCCGAACGGCTGAAATTGAAGTGTATAATACACGGTTTTTCGGGATTCGGGTCCCTAACAAAATTTCCGGAAATCGCATAGGATGTTCCCGGGGTCGGATAAAGTGCCACGCAAAATTTGAGCACCAACGGAAGACATTTGGGGGTGCCGGTGTGCCAAAAACAAGCATTCGCCAAAACTCGGATTATCGTGAAAATGCGTTAAAACTCGTTATTTGAGGTCAAATCGAACAGTTAACTCCTTAAATGAGCTAGGACGCGTAATTGAAAAACAGGAAAAAAGAAACCGGTCCTCCGGTATGACCTCTGAACTACCGAAATTGAATCGTATAATACACGGTTTTTCGGGATTCGGGGTCCCTTAAAAATTTCCGGAAATCGCATAGGATGTTCCTGGGGTCAGATAAAGTGCCACGCAAAATTTGACCAACGGAAGACATTTGGGGTGCTTGGTGTGCCGAAACCAACATTCGCCAAAACTCGGATTATCGTGAAAAATGCGTTAAAACTCGTTATTTGAGGCTGAAATCGAACATGTTAACTCCTAAAATGAGCTAGGACGCGTGATTGAAAACAGGAGAGAAAAGAAACCGGTCCGTAAGACATCCCGAACGGCTGAAATTGAAGTGTATAATACACGGTTTTTCGGGATTCCGGGAACAAAATTCTCCGAAAATCGCATAAGATGTTCCTGGGGTCAGATAAAGCGACCACGCAAAATTTGAGCACCAACGGAAGACATTTGGGGGTGCCGGTGTGCCAGAAACCAGCATTCGCGAAAACTCGGATTATCGTGAAAAATGCCTTAAAACTCGTTATTTGAGGCTGAAATCGAACAGGTTAACTCCTGAAATGAGCTAGGACGCGTGATTGAAAAACAGGGAGAAAAAGAAACCGGGTCCTGTTTACCCTCCGAATGCCCGAAATTGAAGTGTATAATACACGGTTTTTCGGGATTCCGGGGTCCGGAAAAAAATTATCCGACAATCGTATAGGATGTTCCTGGGGTCACATAAAGCGGCCACGCAAAATTTGAGCACCAACGGAAGACATTTGGGGCTGCCGGTGTGCTAGAAACGAGCATTCGCCGAAACTCGGATTATCGTGAAAAATGCGTTAAAACTCGTTATTTGAGGCTGAAATCGAACAGGTTAACTCCTAAAATGAGCTAGGACGCGTGATTGAAAAACAGGGAGAAAAAGAAACCGGGTCCGGTACGACCTCCCGAACGGCCTAAATTGAAGTGTATAATACACGATTTTTTGGGATTCTGGGGTCCCGGAACAAAATTCTCCGAAAATTGTATAAGATGTTCCTGGGGTCAGATAAAGCGGCCACAAAAATTTGAGCACCAACGGAAGACATTTGGGGGTGCGGTGTGCGAAAACCAAAGATTCATTTGAAACTCGGATTATCGTGAAAAATGCGTTAAAACTCGTTATTTGAGGCTGAAATCGAACAGGTTAACTCCTGAAATGAGCTAGGACGCGTGATTGAAAAACAGGGAGAAAAAGAAACCGGGTCCGGTACGACCTCCCGAACGGCTGAAATTGAAGTGTATAATACACGGTTTTTCGGGATTCCGGGGTCCCGGAACAAAATTCTCCGAAAATCGCATAAGATGTTCCTGGGGTCAGATAAAGCGGCCACGCAAAATTTGAGCACCAACGGAAGATATTTGGGGTGCCGGTGTGCCGCGAAACCGATTCGCGAAAACTCGGATTATCGTGAAAAATGCGTTAAAACTCGTTATTTGAGGCTGAAATCGAACAGGTTAACTCCTAAAATGAGCTAGGACGCGTGATTGAAAACAGGAGAAAAAGAAACCGGTCCGGTAAGACATCCCGAACGGTCCGAAATTGAAGTGTATAATACACGGTTTTTGGGATTCCGGTCCGAACAAAATTCTCTCGAAAATCGCATAAGATATTCCTGGGTCGATAAAGCGACCACGCAAAATTTGAGCACCAACGGAAGACATTTGGGGGTGCCGGTGTGCGAAACCAAAGATTCGCGAAAAACTCGGATTATCGTGAAAAATGCCTTAAAACTCGTTATTTGAGGCTGAAATCGAACAAGTTAACTCCTGAAATGAGCTAGGACGCGTGATTGAAAAACAGGAGAAAAAGAAACCGGTCCGATCGACCTCCCGAACGCCCGAAATTGAAGTGTATAATACACGGTTTTTCGGGATTCCGGGGTCCGGAAAAAAATTATCCGACAATCGTATAGGATGTTCCTGGGGTCAGATAAAGCGGCCACGCAAAATTTGAGCACCAACGGAAGACATTTGGGGCTGCCGGTGTGCTAGAAACGAGCATTCGCCGAAACTCGGATTATCGTGAAAATGCGTTAAAACTCGTTATTTGAGGTCTGAAATCGAACAAAGTTAACTCCTAAAATGAGCTAGGACGCGTGATTGAAAAACAGGAGAAAAAGAAACCGGTCCGACGACCTCCCGAACGGCCTAAATTGAAGTGTATAATACACGATTTTTTGGGATTCTCGGGTCCCTAACAAAATTCTCCGAAAATTGTATAAGATGTTCCTGGGTCGATAAAAGCGGCCACAAAAATTTGAGCACCAACGGAAGACATTTGGGGTGCCGGTGTGCCGAAAACCGATTCGCTGAAACTCGGATTATCGTGAAAAATGCGTTAAAACTCGTTATTTGAGGCTGAAATAGAACAGGTTAACTCCTGAAATGAGCTAGGACGCGTGATTGAAAAACTGGGAGAAAAAGAAACCGGGTCCGGTACGACCTCCCGAACGCCTGAAATTGAAGTGTATAATACACGGTTTTTCGGGATTCCGGGGTCCCGGAACAAAGTTCTCCGACAATCGCATAGGATGTTCCTGGGGTCAGATAAAGCGGCCTCGCAAAATTTGAGCACCAACGGAAGACATTTGGGGGTGCCGGAAACCAGGATTCGCCGAAACTCGGATTACCGTGAAAAATGCGTTAAAACTGGTTATTTGAGGCTGAAATCGAACAGGTTAACTCCTGAAATGAGCTTGGACGCGTAATTGAAAAACAGGGAAAAAAAGAAACCGGGTCCGGTACGACCTCCCGAACGCCTGAAATTGAAGTGTATAATACACGGTTTTTCGGGATTCCGGGGTCCCAGAACAAAATTCTCCGGAAATCACATAAGATGTTCCTGGGGTCAGATAAAGGGGCCACGCAAAATTTGAGCACCAACGGAAGACATTTGGGGGTGCCGGTGTGCCAGAAACCAGTATTCGCCGAAACTCGGATTATCGTGAAAAATGCGTTAAAACTCGTTATTTGAGGCTGAAATCAAACAGGTTAACTCCTAAAATGAGCTAGGACGCGTGATTGAAAAACAGGGAGAAAAAGAAACCGAGTCCGGTACGACCTCCTGAACGGCTGAAATTGAAGTGTATAATACACGGTTTTTCGGGATTCCGAGGTCCCGGAACAAAATTCTCCGAAATCGCATAGGATGTTCTTAGGGTCAGATAAAGCGGCCACGCAAAATTTGAGCACCAACGGAAGACATTTGAGGCTACCGGTGTGCCAGAAACCAGCATTCGCCGAAATTCGGATTATCGTGAAAAATGCGTTAAAACTCGTTATTTGAGGCTGAAATCGAACAGGTTAACTCCTAAAATGAGCTAGGACGCGTGATTGAAAAACAGGGAGAAAAATAAACCGGGTCCGGTACGACCTCCCGAACGGCTGAAATTGAAGTGTATAATACACGGTTTTTCGGGATTCCGGAGTCCGGAAAAAAATTATCCGACAATCGTATAGGATGTTCCTGGGGTCAGATAGAGCGGCCACGCAAAATTTGAGCACCAACGGAAGACATTTGGGGCTGCCGGTGTGCTAGAAACGAGCATTCGCGAAACTCGGATTATCGTGAAAATGCGTTAAAACTCGTTATTTGAGGTCTGAAATCGAACAGGTTAACTCCTAAAATGAGCTAGGACGCGTGATTGAAAAACAGGGAGAAAAAGAAACCGGGTCCGGTACGACCTCCCGAACGGCCTAAATTGAAGTGTATAATACACGATTTTTTGGGATTCTGGGGTCCCGGAACAAAATTCTCCGAAAATTGTATAAGATGTTCCTGGGGTCAGATAAAGCGGCCACAAAAATTTGAGCACCAACGGAAGACATTTGGGGTGCGGTGTGCGAAAACCAAAGATTCACTGAAACTCGGATTATCGTGAAAAATGCGTTAAAACTCGTTATTTGAGGCTGAAATCGAACAAGTTAACTCCTGAAATGAGCTAGGACGCGTGATTGAAAAACTGGAGAAAAAGAAACCGGTCCTGTTTACCTCCCGAACGCCCGAAATTGAAGTGTATAATACACGGTTTTTCGGGATTCCGGTCCCGGAACAAAATTCTCCGAAAATCGCATAAGATGTTCCTGGTCGATAAAGCGACCACGCAAAATTTGAGCACCAACGGAAGACATTTGGGGGTGCGGTGTGCGAGAAACCAAAGATTCGCGAAAACTTCGGATTATCGTGAAAAATGCGTTAAAACTCGTTATTTGAGGCTGAAATCGAACAGGTTAACTCCTAAAATGAGCTAGGACGCGTGATTGAAAACAGGGAGAAAAAGAAACCGGGTCCGGTAAGACATCCCGAACGGCTGAAATTGAAGTGTATAATACACGGTTTTTCGGATTCCGGTCCGAACAAAATTCTCCGAAAATCGCATAAGATATTCCTGGGGTCGATAAAGCGGCCACGCAAAATTTGAGCACCAACGGAAGACATTTGGGGGTGCGGTGTGCGAAAACCAGATTCGCGAAAACTTCGGATTATCGTGAAAAATGCCTTAAAACTCGTTATTTGAGGTTGAAATCGAACAGGTTAACTCCTGAAATGAGCTAGGACGCGTGATTGAAAAACAGGAGAAAAAGAAACCGGTCCGTCGACCTCCCGAACGCCTGAAATTGAAGTGTATAATACACGGTTTTTCGGGATTCCGGGGTCCGGAAAAAAATTATCCGACAATCGTATAGGATGTTCCTGGGGTCAGATAAAGCGGCCACGCAAAATTTGAGCACCAACGGAAGACATTTGGGGCTGCCGGTGTGCTAGAAACGAGCATTCGCCGAAACTCGGATTATCGTGAAAAATGCGTTAAAACTCGTTATTTGAGGCTGAAATCGAACAGGTTAACTCCTAAAATGAGCTAGGACGCGTGATTGAAAAACAGGGAGAAAAAGAAACCGGGTCCGGTACGACCTCCCGAACGGCCTAAATTGAAGTGTATAATACACGATTTTTTGGGATTCTGGGGTCCCGGAACAAAATTCTCCGAAAATTGTATAAGATGTTCCTGGGGTCGATATAAGCGGCCACGCAAAATTTGAGCACCAACGGAAGACATTTGGGGGTGCTTGGTGTGCGAAAAACCAAAGATTCGCTAAAACTCGGATTATCGTGAAAAATGCGTTAAAACTCGTTATTTGAGGCTGAAATAGAACAAGTTAACTCCTGAAATGAGCTAGGACGCGTGATTGAAAAACTGGAGAAAAGAAACCGGTCCCAGACGACCTCCCGAACGCCTGAAATTGAAGTGTATAATACACGGTTTTTCGGGATTCCGGTCCCGAACAAAGTTCTCCGACAATCGCATAGGATGTTCCCTGGGTCGATAAAGCGGCCACGCAAAATTTGAGCACCAACGGAAGACATTTGGGGTGTCTGGAAACCAGGATTCGCCAAACTCCTGGATTACCGTGAAAATGCGTTAAAACTGGTTATTTGAGGCTGAAATCGAACAGGTTAACTCCTGAAATGAGCTTGGACGCGTAATTGAAAAACAGGGAAAAAAAGAAACCGGGTCCGGTACGACCTCCCGAACGGCTGAAATTGAAGTGTATAATACACGGTTTTTCGGGATTCCGGGGTCCCAGAACAAAATTCTCCGGAAATCACATAAGATGTTCCTGGGGTCAGATAAAGGGGCCACGCAAAATTTGAGCACCAACGGAAGACATTTGGGGGTGCGGTGTGCGTAAACCAAAGATTCGCCGAAACTCGGATTATCGTGAAAAATGCGTTAAAACTCGTTATTTGAGGTTTGAAATCAAACAGGTTAACTCCTAAAATGAGCTAGGACTCGTGATTGAAAAACAGGGAGAAAAAGAAACCGAGTCCGGTACGACCTCCTGAACGGCTGAAATTGAAGTGTATAATACACGGTTTTTCGGGATTCCGAGGTCCCGGAACAAAATTCTCCGAAATCGCATAGGATGTTCTTAGGGTCAGATAAAGCGGCCACGCAAAATTTGAGCACCAACGGAAGACATTTGAGGCTACCGGTGTGCCAGAAACCAGCATTCGCCGAAATTCGGATTATCGTGAAAAATGCGTTAAAACTCGTTATTTGAGGTCGAAATCGAACAGTTAACTCCTAAAATGAGCTAGGACGCGTGATTGAAAAACAGGAGAAAAATAAACCGGGTCCTAGATTTACCTCCCGAACGGCTGAAATTGAAGTGTATAATACACGGTTTTTCGGGATTCCGGAGTCCGGAAAAAAATTATCCGACAATCGTATAGGATGTTCCTGGGGTCAGATAGAGCGGCCACGCAAAATTTGAGCACCAACGGAAGACATTTGGGGCTGCCGGTGTGCTAGAAACGAGCATTCGCCGAAACTCGGATTATCGTGAAAAATGCGTTAAAACTCGTTATTTGAGGCTGAAATCGAACAGGTTAACTCCTAAAATGAGCTAGGACGCGTGATTGAAAAACAGGGAGAAAAAGGAACCGGGTCCGGTACGACCTCCCGAACGGCTGAAATTGAAGTGTATAATACACGATTTTTTGGGATTCTGGGGTCCCGGAACAAAATTCTCCGAAAATCGCATAAGATGTTCCTGGAGTCAGATAAAGCGGCCACAAAAATTTGAGCACCAACGGAAGACATTTGGGGGTGCTTGTGTGCGAAAAACTGAGATTCGCCAAAACTCGGATTATCGTGAAAAATGCGTTAAAACTCGTTATTTGAGGCTGAAATCGAACAGGTTAACTCCTAAAATGAGCTAGGACGCGTGATTGAAAAACATGGAGAAAAAGAAACCGGGTCCGGTACGACCTCCCGAACGGCTGAAATTGAAGTGTATAATACCCGGGTTTTCAGGATTCCGGGGTCCGGGAACAAAGTTCTCCGAAAATCGCATAAGATGTTCCTGGGGTCAGATAAAGCGGCCACGCAAAATTTGAGCACCAACGAAAGACATTTGGGGTGCGGTTTGCGAAAACGAGCATTCGCCGAAACTCGGATTATCGTGAAAAATGCGTTAAAACTCGTTATTTGAGGCTGAAATCGAACAGGTTAATTCCTAAAATGAGCTAGGACGCGTGATTGAAAAACTGGGAGAAAAAGAAACCGGGTCCGGTACGACCTCCCGAACGGCTGAAATTGAAGTGTATAATACACGGTTTTTCGGGATTCCGGTGTCCCGGAACAAGGTTCTCCGACAATCGCATAGGATGTTCCTGGGGTCAGATAAAGCGGCCACGCAAAATTTGAGCACCAACGGAAGACATTTGGGGTGCGGTGTGCGAAAACCAAAGATTCGCCGAAACTCCTGGATTATCGTGAAAAATGCGTTAAAACTCGTTATTTGAGGTTGAAATCGAACAGGTTAACTCTTAAAATGAGCTAGGACGCGTGATTGAAAAACAGGAGAAAAAGAAACCGGGTCGTCACGACCTCCCGAACGTGAAATTGAAGTGTATAATACACGATTTTTCAGATTCGGGGTCCCGAACAAAATTCTCCGAAAATCGCATAAGATGTTCCCTGGGGGATAAAGCGGCCACAAAAATTTGAGCACCAACGGAAGACATTTGGGGGTACGGTGTGCGAAAACCAAAGATTCATTAAAACTCGGATTATCGTGAAAAATGCGTTAAAACTCGTTATTTGAGGCTGAAATCGAACAGGTTAACTCCTGAAATGAGCTAGGACGCGTGATTGAAAAACTAGGAGAAAAAGAAACCGGGTCCGGTACGACCTCCCGAACGCCTGAAATTGAAGTGTATAATACACGGCTTTTCGGGATTCCGGGGTCCCGGAACAAAGTTCTCCGACAATCGCATAGGATGTTCCTGGGGTCAGATAAAGCGGCCACGCAAAATTTGAGCACCAACGGAAGACATTTGGGGCTGCCGGTGTGCTAGAAACGAGCATTCGCCGAAACTCGGATTATCGTGAAAAATGCGTTAAAACTCGTTATTTGAGGCTGAAATCGAACAGGTTAACTCCTAAAATGAGCTAGGACGCGTGATTGAAAAACAGGGAGAAAAAGAAACCGGGTCCGGTACGACCTCCCGAACGGCTGAAATTGAAGTGTATAATACCCGGGTTTTCAGGATTCCGGGGTCCGGGAACAAAGTTCTCCGAAAATCGCATAAGATGTTCCTGGGGTCAGATAAAGCAGCCACGCAAAATTTGAGCACCAACGAAAGACATTTGGGGGTGCCGGTTTGCCAGAAACGAGCATTCGCCGAAACTCGGAATATCGTGAAAATGCGTTAAAACTCGTTATTTGAGGCTGAAATCGAACAGGTTAATTCCTAAAATGAGCTAGGACGCGTGATTGAAAAACTGGGAGAAAAAGAAACCGGGTCCGATACGACCTCCCGAACGGCTGAAATTGAAGTGTATAATACACGGTTTTTCGGGATTCCGGTGTCCCGGAACAAGGTTCTCCGACAATCGCATAGGATGTTCCTGGGGTCAGATAAAGCGGCCACGCAAAATTTGAGCACCAACGGAAGACATTTGGGGCTGCCGGTGTGCTAGAAACGAGCATTCGCCGAAACTCGGATTATCGTGAAAAATGCGTTAAAACTCGTTATTTGAGGCTGAAATCGAACAGGTTAACTCCTAAAATGAGCTAGGACGCGTGATTGAAAAACAGGAGAAAAAAGAAACCGGTCCGTCGACCTCCCGAACGGCTGAAATTGAAGTGTATAATACACGGTTTTTCGGGATTCCGGGGTCCCGGAACAAAGTTCTCCGACAATCGCATAGGATGTTCCTGGGGTCAGATAAAGCGGCCACAAAAATTTGAGCGCCAACGGAAGACATTTGCGGGTGCCGGTGTGCCAGAAACCAGCATTCGCTGAAACTCGGATTATCGTGATAAATGCGTTAAAACTCGTTATTTGAGGCTGAAATCGAACAGGTTAACTCCTGAAATGAGCTAGGACGCGTGATTGAAAAACTGGGAGAAAAAGAAACCGGGTCCGGTACGACCTCCCGAACGCCTGAAATTGAAGTGTATAATACACGGTTTTTCGGGATTCCGGGGTCCCGGAACAAAGTTCTCCGACAATCGCATAGGATGTTCCTGGGGTCAGATAAAGCGGCCTCGCAAAATTTGAGCACCAACGGAAGACATTTGGGGGTGCCGGTGTGCCGGAAATCAGGATTCGCCGAAACTCGGATTACCGTGAAAAATGCGTTAAAACTGGTTATTTGAGGCTGAAATCGAACAGGTTAACTCCTGAAATGAGCTTGGACGCGTAATTGAAAAACAGGGAAAAAAAGAAACCGGGTCCGGTACGACCTCCCGAACGGCTGAAATTGAAGTGTATAATACACGGTTTTTCGGGATTCCGGCGTCCCAGAACAAAATTCTCCGGAAATCACATAAGATGTTCCTGGGGTCAGATAAAGCGGCCACGCAAAATTTGAGCACCAACGGAAGACATTTGGGGGTGCCGGTGTGCCAGAAACCAGCATTCGCCGAAACTCGGATTATCGTGAAAAATGCGTTAAAACTCGTTATTTGAGGCTGAAATCAAACAGGTTAACTCCTAAAATGAGCTAGGACGCGTGATTGAAAAACAGGGAGAAAAAGAAACCGAGTCCGGTACGAACTCCTGAACGGCTGAAATTGAAGTGTATAATACACGATTTTTCGGGATTCCGAGGTCCCGGAACAAAATTCTCCGAAATCGCATAGGATGTTCTTATGGTCAGATAAAGAGGCCACGCAAATTTTGAGCACCAACGGAAGACATTTGGGGGTGTCGGTGTGCCAGAAACCAGCATTCGCCGAAACTCGGATTATCGTGAAAAATGCCTTAAAACTCGTTATTTGAGGCTGAAATCGAACAGGTTAACTCCTGAAATGAGCTAGGACGCGTGATTGAAAAACAGGGAGAAAAATAAACCGGGTCCGGTACGACCTCCCGAACGCCTGAAATTGAAGTGTATAATACACGGTTTTTCGGGATTCCGGGGTCCGGAAAAAAATTATCCGACAATCGTATAGGATGTTCCTGAGGTCAGATAAAGCGGCCACGCAAAATTTGAGCACCAACGGAAGACATTTGGGGCTGCCGGTGTGCTAGAAACCAGCATTCGCCGAAACTCGGATTACCGTGAAAAATGCGTTAAAACTCGTTATTTGAGGCTGAAATCGAACAGGTTAACTCCTAAAATGAGCTAGGACGCGTGATAGAAAAACAGGAGAAAAAGAAACCGGGTCCCAGACGACCTCCGAACGGCCGAAAATTGAAGTGTATAATACACGATTTTTCGGGATTTCGGGGTCCCGAACAAAATTCTCCGAAAATCGCATAGGATGTTCCTGGGGTCGGATAAAGCGGCCACGCAAAATTTGAGCACCAACGGAAGACATTTGGGGTGCGGTGTGCGAAAACCAAAGATTCGCCAAAACTCGGATTATCGTGAAAAATGCGTTAAAACTCGTTATTTGAGGCCGAAATCGAATGTTAACTCCTAAAATGAGCTAGGACGCGTGATTGAAAAACAGGAGAAAAAGAAACCGGTCCTAGATTTACATCCCGAACGGCCGAAATTGAAGTGTATAATACACGATTTTTCGGGATTCTCGGGGTCCCTGAACAAAATTCTCCGAAAATCGCATAAGATGTTCCCTGGGTCGATAAAGCGGCCACGGAAAATTTGAGCACCAACGGAAGACATTTGGGGTGCCGGTATGCGAAACCAAAGATTCGCCAAAACTCGGATTATCGTGAAAAATGCGTTAAAACTCGTTATTTGAGGCTCAAATCGAACAGGTTAACTCCTAAAATGAGCTAGGACGCGTGATTGAAAAACAGGAGAAAAAGAAACCGGTCCTGTTTACCTCCCGAACATACTGAAATTGAAGTGTATAATACACGATTTTTCGGGATTCGGGGTCCCGGAACAAAATTCTCCGAAAATCGCATAAGATGTTCCCGGGTCGATAAAGCGGCCACGCAAAATTTGAGCACCAACGGAAGACATTTGGGGGTGCGGTGTGCGAAACCGATTCGCCAAAACTCGGATTATCGTGAAAAATGCGTTAAAACTCGTTATTTGAGGTCGAAAATCGAACAGTTAACTCCTGAAATGAGCTAGGACGCGTGATTGAAAAACTGGGAGAAAAAGAAACCGGGTCCGACGACCTCCCGAACAAAAATTGAAGTGTATAATACACGGTTTTTCGGGATTCCGGGTCCCCGAACAAAATTCTCCGGAAATCACATAGGATGTTCCTGGGGTCGATAAAGCGGCCACGCAAAAATTTGAGCACCAATCAAGACATTTGGGGGTGCGGTGTGCTAGAAAAACCGATTCGCCGAAACTCGGATTATCGTAAAAAATTCTTTAAAACTCGTTATTTGAGGCTGAAATCGAACAGGTTAACTCCTGAAATGAGCTAGGACGCGTTATTGAAAAACAGGGAAAAAAAGAAACCGGGTCCGGTACGACCTCCCGAACGGCTGAAATTGAAGTGTATAATACACGGTATTTCGGGATTCCGGGGTCCGGGAACAAAATTCTCCGAAAATCGCATAAGATGTTCCTGGGGTCAGATAAAGCAGCCACGCAAAATTTGAGCACCAACGGAAGACATTTGGGGGTGCCGGTGTGCCAGAAACCAGCATTCGCCGAAACTCGGATTATCGTGAAAAATGCCTTAACACTTGTTATTTGAGGCTGAAATCGATCAGGTTAACTCCTGAAATGAGCTAGGACGCGTGATTGAAAAACAGGGAGAAAAAGAAACCGGGTCCGTTACGACCTCCCGAACGGCTGAAATTGAAGTGTATAATACACGGTTTTTCGGGATTCCGGGAACAAAATTCTCCGAAAATCGCATAAGATGTTCCTGGGGTCAGATAAAGCGGCCACGCAAAATTTGAGCACCAACGAAAGACATTTGGGGGTGCCGGTTTGCCAGAAACCAGCATTCGTCGAAACTCGGATTATCGTGGAAAATGCTTTAAAACTCGTTATTTGAGGCTGAAATCGAACAGGCTAACTCCTGAAATGAGCTAGGACGCGTGATTGAAAAACAGGGAAAAAAAGAAACCGGGTCCGGTACAACCTCCCGAACGCCTGAAATTGAAGTGTATAATACACGGTTTTTCGGGATTCCGGGGTCCCGGAACAAAATTCTCCGGAAATCGCATAGGATGTTCCTGGGGTCAGATAAAGCGGCCACGCAAAAATTTCAGCACCAACTGAAGACATTTGGGGGTGCCGGTGTGCTAGAAACCACCATTCGCCGAAACTCGGATAATCGTAAAAAATGCTTTAAAACTCGTTATTTGAGGCTGAAATCGAACAGGTTAACTCATGAAATGAGCTAGGACGCGTGATTGAAAAACAGGGAAAAAAAGAAACCGGGTCCGGTACGACCTCCCGAAAGGCTGAAATTGAAGTGTATAATACACGGTTTTTCGGGTTCCGGGGTCCGGAACAAAATTCTCCGAAAATCGCATAAAATGTTCCTGGGGTCAGATAAAGCGGCCACGCAAAATTTGAGCACCAACGGAAGACATTTGGGGGTGCCGGTGTGCCAGAAACCAGCATTCGCCGAAACTCGGATTATCGTGAAAAATGCCTTAACACTCGTTATTTGAGGCTGAAATCGAACAGGTTAACTCCTGAAATGAGCTAGGACGCGTGATTGAAAAACAGGAAGAAAAAGAAACCGGGTCCGCTACAACCTCCCGAACGGCTGAAATTGAAGTGTATAATACACGGTTTTTCGGGATTCCGGGGTCCCGGAACAAAATTTTCGGAAATCGGATAGGATGTTCCTGGGGTCAGATAAAGTGCCACGCAAAATTTGACCAACGGAAGACATTTGGGGGTGCCGGTGTGCCAGAAACCAGCATTCGCCAAAACTCGGATTATCGTAAAAAATGCGTTAAAACTCGTTATTTGAGGCTGAAATCGAACAGGTTAACTCCTAAAATGAGCTAGGACGCGTGATTGAAAAACAGCGAGAAAAAGAAACCGGGTCCGGTACGACCTCCCGAACGCCTGAAATTGAAGTGTAATACACGGTTTTTCGGGATTCCGGGGTCCGGGAACAAAATTCTCCAAATATCGCATAAGATGTTCCTGGGGTCAGATAAAGCGGCCACGCAAAATTTGAGCACCAACGGAAGACATTTGGGGGTGCCGGTGTGCCAGAAACCAGCATTCGCCGAAACTCGGATTATCGTGAAAAATGCCTTAAAACTCATTATTTGAGGCTGAAATCGAACAGGTTAACTCCTGAAATGAGCTAGGACGCGTGATTGAAAAACAGGGAGAAAAAGAAACCGGGTCTGGTACGACCTCCCGAACGGCTTAAATTGAAGTGTATAATACACGGTTTTTCGGGATTCCGGGGTCCGGGAACAAAATTCTCCGAAAATCGCATAAGATGTTCCTGGGGTCAGATAAAGCGGCCACGCAATATTTGAGCACCAACGAAAGACATTTTGGGGTGCCGGTTTGCCAGAAACCAGCATTTGCCGAAACTCGGATTATCGTGGAAAATGCTTTGAAACTCGTTATTTGAGGTTGAAATCGAACAGGCTAACTCCTGTAATAAGCTAGGACGCGTGATTGAAAAACAGGGAGAGAAAGAAACCGGGTCTGGTACGACCTCCCGAACGGCTTAAATTGAAGTGTATAATACACGGTTTTTCGGGATTCCGGCCCGGAACAAAATTCTCCGAAAATCGCATAAGATGTTCCCTGGGTCGAGATAAAGCGGCCACGCAATATTTGAGCACCAACGAAAGACATTTGGGGGTGCGGTTTGCGAAAACCAAAGATTTGCCAAAACTCGGATTATCGTGAAAAATGCGTTAAAACTCGTTATTTGAGGGTGAAATCGAACAGGTTAACTCCTGAAATGAGCTAGGACGCGTGATTGAAAAACAGGAGGAAAAGAAACCGGTCCGTTTACCTCCCGAACGGCTGAAATTGAAGTGTATAATACACGGTTTTTCGGGATTCCGGGGTCCGGAACAAAATTCTCCGAAAATCGCATAAGATGTTCCTGGGGTCAGATAAAGCGGCCATGCAAAATTTGAGCACCAACGGAAGACATTTGGGGGTGCCGGTGTGCCAGAAACCAGCATTCGCCGAAACTCGGATTATCGTGAAAAATGCGTTAAAACTCGTTATTTGAGGCTGAAATCAAACAGTTAACTCCTGAAATGAGCTAGGACGCGTGATTGAAAAACAGGAGAAAAAGAAACCGGTCCCATTTACCTCCCGAACGGCTAAAAATTGAAGTGTATAATACACGGTTTTTCGGGATTCCGTGGTCCGGGAACAAAATTCTCCGAAAATCGCATAAGATGTTCCTGGGGTCAGATAAAGCGGTCACGCAAAATTTGAGCACCAACGAAAGACATTTGGGGGTGCCGGTTTGCCGAAAACCAAAGATTCGTCGAAACTCGGATTATCGTGGAAAATGCTTTAAAACTCGTTATTTGAGGCTGATATCGAACAGGCTAACTCCTGAAATGAGCTAGGACGCGTGATTGAAAAACAGGGAAAAAAAGAAACCGGGTCCGGTACAACCTCCCGAACGCCTGAAATTGAAATGTATAATACACGGTTTTTCGGGATTCCGGGTCCCGAACAAAATTCTCCTGAAATTGCATAGGATGTTCCTGGGGTCGAGATAAAGCGGCCACGCAAAAATTTCAGCACCAATCAAGACATTTGGGGGTGCCGGTGTGCTAGAAACCACCATTCGCCGAAACTCGGATAATCGTAAAAATGCTTTAAAACTCGTTATTTGAGGTTAAAATCGAACAGGTTAACTCCTGAAATGAGCTAGGACGCGTGATTGAAAAACAGGAAAAAAAAAAAAAGCCGGTCCGGACGACCTCCCGAAAGGTCGAAATTGAAGTGTATAATACACGGTTTTTTCGGTTCCGGTCCGGAACAAAATTCTCCGAAAATCGCATAAAATGTTCCTGGGTCGATAAAGCGGCCACGCAAAATTTGAGCACCAACGGAAGACATTTGGGGTGCCGGTGTGCCAGAAACCAAGATTCGCCGAAACTCGGATTATCGTGAAAAATGCCTTAACACTCGTTATTTGAGGTCAAAATCGAACAGTTAACTCCTGAAATGAGCTAGGACGCGTGATTGAAAAACAGGAAGAAAAAAGAAACCGGGTCCGCTACAACCTCCCGAACGGCTGAAATTGAAGTGTATAATACACGGTTTTTCGGGATTCCGGGGTCCCGGAACAAAATTCTCCGAAAATCGCATAGGATGTTCCTGGGGTCAGATAAAGCGGCCACGCAAAAATTTGAGCACCAACGAAAGACATTTGGAGGTGCCGGTGTGCCAGAAACCAGCATTCGTCGAAACTCGGATTATCGTGGAAAATGCTTTAAAACTCGTTATTTGAGGCTGAAATCGAAGAGGCTAACTCCTGAAATGAGCTAGGACGCGTGATTGAAAAACAGGGAGAAAAAGAAACCGGGTCCGATTTACCTCCCAACGGCCGAAATTGAAGTGTATAATACACGGTTTTTCGGGATTCCGGGGTCCGGGAACAAAATTCTCCGAAAATCGCATAAGATGTTCCTGGGGTCAGATAAAGCGACTACGCAAAATTTGAGCACCAACGAAAGACATTTGGGGTTGCCGGTTTGTCAGAAACCAGCATTCGCCGAAACTCGGATTATCGTGGAAAATGCTTTAAAACTCGTTATTTGAGGCTGAAATCGAACAGGCTAACTCCTGAAATGAGCTAGGACGCGTGATTGAAAAACAGGGAGAAAAAGAAACCGGGTCCGGTACGACCTCCCGAACGCCTGAAATTTAAGTGTATAATACACGGTTTTTCGGGATTCCGGGGTCCCGGAACAAAGTTCTCCGACAATCGCATAGGATGTTCCTGGGGTTAGATAAAGCGGCCACGCAAAATTTGAGCACCAACGGAAGACATTTGGGGTGCGGTGTCAGCCGAAACCAAAGATTCGCCGAAACTCGGATTATCGTGAAAAATGCGTTAAAACTCGTTATTTGAGGCTGAAATCGAACAGTTTAACTCCTGAAATGAGCTTGGACGCGTAATTGAAAAACAGGGAAAAAAAGAAACCGGGTCCGGTACGACCTCCCGAACGGCTGAAATTGAAGTGTATAATACACGGTTTTTCGGGATTCCGGGGTCCCGGAACAAAATTTTCGGAAATCGGATAGGATGTTCCTGGGGTCAGATAAAGTGCCACGCAAAATTTGACCAACGGAAGACATTTGGGGGTGCCGGTGTGCCAGAAACCAGCATTCGCCAAAACTCGGATTATCGTAAAAAATGCGTTAAAACTCGTTATTTGAGGCTGAAATCGAACAGGTTAACTCCTAAAATGAGCTAGGACGCGTGATTGAAAAACAGGGAGAAAAAGAAACCGGGTCCGGTACGACCTCCCGAACGGCTGAAATTGAAGTGTAATACACGGTTTTTCGGGATTCCGGGGTCCGGGAACAAAATTCTCCAAATATCGCATAAGATGTTCCTGGGGTCAGATAAAGCGGCCACGCAAAATTTGAGCACCAACGGAAGACATTTGGGGGTGCCGGTGTGCCAGAAACCAGCATTCGCCGAAACTCCGATTATCGTGAAAAATGCCTTAAAACTCATTATTTGAGGCTGAAATCGAACAGGTTAACTCCTGAAATGAGCTAGGACGCGTGATTGAAAAACAGGGAGAAAAAGAAACCGGGTCTGGTACGACCTCCCGAACGGCTTAAATTGAAGTGTATAATACACGGTTTTTCGGGATTCCGGGGTTCGGGAACAAAATTCTCCGAAAATTGCATAAGATGTTCCTGGGGTCAGATAAAGCGGCCACGCAATATTTGAGCACCAACGAAAGACATTTTGGGGTGCCGGTTTGCCAGAAACCAGCATTTGCCGAAACTCGGATTATCGTGGAAAATGCTTTAAAACTCGTTATTTGAGGTTGAAATCGAACAGGCTAACTCCTGTAATGAGCTAGGACGCGTGATTGAAAAACAGGGAGAGAAAGAAACCGGGTCTGGTACGACCTCCCGAACGGCTTAAATTGAAGTGTATAATACACGGTTTTTCGGGATTCCGGGGTCCGGGAACAAAATTCTCCGAAAATCGCATAAGATGTTCCTGGGGTCAGATAAAGCGGCCACGCAATATTTGAGCACCAATGAAAGACATTTGGGGGTGCCGGTTTGCCCGAAACCAGCATTTGCCGAAACTCGGATTATCGTGGAAAATGCTTTAAAACTCGTTATTTGAGGCTGAAATCGAACAGGTTAACTCCTGAAATGAGCTAGGACGCGTGATTGAAAAACAGGGAAAAAAAGAAATCGGGTCCGGTACGATCTCCTGAACGCCTGAAATTGAAGTGTATAATACACGGTTTTTCGGGATTCCGGGGTCCCGGAACAAAATTCTCCGGAAATCGCATAGGATGTTCCTGGGGTCAGATAAAGCGGCCACGCAAAAATTTGAGCACCAACTGAAGACATTTGGGGGTGCCGGTGTGCCAGAAACCAGCATTCGTCGAAACTCGGATTATCGTGGAAAATGCTTTAAAACTCGTTATGTGAGGCTGAAATCGAAGAGGCTAACTCCTGAAATGAGCTAGGACGCGTGATTGAAAAACAAGGAGAAAAAGAAACCGGGTCCGGTACGACCTCCCGAACGCCTGAAATTTAAGTGTATAATACACGGTTTTTCGGGATTCCGGTGTCCCGGAACAAGGTTCTCCGACAATCGCATAGGATGTTCCTGTGGTCAGATAAAGCGGCCACGCAAAATTTGAGCACCAACGGAAGACATTTGGGGTGCCCGGTGTGCGGAAACCAAAGATTCGCCGAAACTCGGATTATCGTGAAAAATGCGTTAAAACTCGTTATTTGAGGCTGAAATCGAACAGGTTAACTCCTAAAATGAGCCAGGACGCGTGATTGAAAAACAGGGAGAAAAAGAAACCGGGTCCGGTACGACCTCCCGAACGGCTGAAATTGAAGTGTATAATACACAATTTTTCGGGATTCTGGGGTCCCGGAACAAAATTCTCCGGAAATCGCATAGGATGTTCCTGGTGTCAGATAAAGCGGCCACAAAAATTTGAGCACCAACGGAAAACATTTGGGGGCGCCGGTGTGCCAGAAACCAGCATTCGCCAAAACCCGGATTATCGTGAAAAATGCGTTAAAACTCGTTATTTGAGGCTGAAATCGAACAGGTTAACTCCTAAAATGAGCTAGGACGCGTGACTGAAAAACAGGGAGAAAAAGAAACCGGGTCCGGTACGACCTCCCGAACGGCTGAAATTGAAGTGTATAATACACGGTTTTCAGGTTCCGGGGTCCGGGAATAAAATTCTCCGAAAATCGCATAAGATGTTCCTGGGGTCAGATAAAGCAGCCACGCAAAATTTGAGCACCAACGGAAGACATTTGGGGGTGCCGGTGTGCCAGAAACCAACATTCGCCGAAACCCGGATTATCGTGAAAAATGCCTTAAAACTCGTTATTTGAGGCTGAAATCGAACAGGTTAACTCCTGAAATGACCTAGGACGCGTGATTGAAAAACATGGAGGAAAAGAAACCGGGTCCGGTACGACCTCCCGAACGGCTGAAATTGAAGTGTATAATACACGGTTTTTCGGGATTCCGGGGTCCGGGAACAAAATTCTCCGAAAATCGCATAAGATGTTCCTGGGGTCAGATAAAGCGGCCATGCAAAATTTGAGCACCAACGGAAGACATTTGGGGGTGCCGGTGTGCCAGAAACCAGCATTCGCCGAAACTCGGATTATCGTGAAAAATGCCTTAACACTTGTTATTTGAGGCTGAAATCGAACAGGTTAACTCCTGAAATGAGCTAGGACGCGTGATTGAAAAACAGGGAGAAAAAAACCGGTCCGACGACCTCCCGAACTAGTAAATTGAAGTGTATAATACACGGTTTTTCGGCATTCCGGAGTCCAGGAACAAAATTCTCCGAAAATCGCATAAGATGTTCCTGGGGTCAGATAAAGCGGCCACGCAAAATTTGAGCACCAACGAAAGACATTTGGGGGTGCCGGTTTGCCAGAAACCAGCATTCGTCGAAACTCGGATTATCGTGGAAAATGCTTTAAAACTCGTTATTTGAGGCTGAAATCGAACAGGCTAACTCCTGAAATGAGCTAGGACGCGTGATTGAAAAACGGAAAAAAGAAACCGGTCCGTACAACCTCCCGAACGCCTGAAATTGAAGTGTATAATACACGGTTTTTCAGATTCCGGTCCCGGAACAAAATTCTCCGAAATCGCATAGGATGTTCCCTGGGGTCGAGAAAAAGCGGCCACGCAAAAATTGCAGCACCAATCAAGACATTTGGGGGTGCGGTGTGCTAGAAACCACCATTCGCAAACTCGGATAATCGTAAAAATGCTTTAAAACTCGTTATTTGAGGTCAAATCGAACAGTTAACTCATGAAATGAGCTAGGACGCGTGATTGAAAAACAGGGAAAAAAGAAACCGGGTCCGATTTACCTCCCGAAAGGTCAAATTGAAGTGTATAATACACGGTTTTTCTGGGTTCCGGTCCGGGAACAAAATTCTCCGAAAATCGCATAAAATGTTCCTGGGTCGATAAAGCGGCCACGCAAAATTTGAGCACCAACGGAAGACATTTGGGGGTGCCGGTGTGCGAAACCAAAGATTCGCCGAAACTCGGATTATCGTGAAAAATGCGTTAAAACTCGTTATTTGAGGCTGAAATCGAACAGTTAACTCCTGAAATGAGCTAGGACGCGTGATTGAAAAACAGAAGAAAAAGAAACCGGTCCGCTACAACCTCCCGAACGGCTGAAATTGAAGTATATAATACACGGTTTTTCGGGATTCCGTGGTCCCGGAACAAAATTCTCCGAAAATCGCATAGGATGTTCCTGGGGTCAGATAAAGCGGCCACGCAAAAATTTGAGCACCAACGAAAGACATTTGGGGGTGCCGGTGTGCCAGAAACCAGCATTCGTCGAAACTCGGATTATCGTGGAAAATGCTTTAAAACTCGTTATTTGAGGCTGAAATCGAAGAGGCTAACTCCTGAAATGAGCTAGGACGCGTGATTGAAAAACAGGAGAAAAAGAAACCGGTCCGACGACCTCCCGAACGGCCGAAATTGAAGTGTATAATACACGGTTTTTCGGGATTCCGGGTCCGGAACAAAATTCTCCGAAAATCGCATAAGATGTTCCTGGGTCGAGATAAGCGACTACGCAAAATTTGAGCACCAACGAAAGACATTTGGGGTTGCCGGTTTGTCAGAAACCAGCATTCGCCGAAACTCGGATTATCGTGGAAAATGCTTTAAAACTCGTTATTTGAGGCTGAAATCGAACAGGCTAACTCCTGAAATGAGCTAGGACGCGTGATTGAAAAACAGGGAGAAAAAGAAACCGGGTCCGGTACGACCTCCCGAACGCCTGAAATTTAAGTGTATAATACACGGTTTTTCGGGATTCCGGGGTCCCGGAACAAAGTTCTCCGACAATCGCATAGGATGTTCCTGGGGTTAGATAAAGCGGCCACGCAAAATTTGAGCACCAACGGAAGACATTTGGGGGTGCCGGTGTGCCGGAAACCAGCATTCGCCGAAACTCGGATTATCGTGAAAAATGCGTTAAAACTCGTTATTTGAGGCTGAAATCGAACAGTTTAACTCCTGAAATGAGCTTGGACGCGTAATTGAAAAACAGGGAAAAAAAACCGGTCCGTCGACCTCCCGAACGGCTGAAATTGAAGTGTATAATACACGGTTTTTCGGGATTCCGGGGTCCCGGAACAAAATTTTCGGAAATCGGATAGGATGTTCCTGGGGTCAGATAAAGTGCCACGCAAAATTTGACCAACGGAAGACATTTGGGGGTGCTTGGTGTGCCGAAAACCAAAGATTCGCCAAAACTCGGATTATCGTGAAAAATGCGTTAAAACTCGTTATTTGAGGCTGAAATCGAACAGGTTAACTCCTGAAATGAGCTAGGACGCGTGATTGAAAAACAGCGAGAAAAAGAAACCGGGTCCGGTACGACCTCCCGAACGCCTGAAATTGAAGTGTAATACACGGTTTTTCGGGATTCCGGGGTCCGGGAACAAAATTCTCCAAATATCGCATAAGATGTTCCTGGGGTCAGATAAAGCGGCCACGCAAAATTTGAGCACCAACGGAAGACATTTGGGGGTGCTTGGTGTGCGAAACCAAAAGATTCGCCGAAACTCCGATTATCGTGAAAAATGCCTTAAAACTCATTATTTGAGGCTGAAATCGAACAGGTTAACTCCTGAAATGAGCTAGGACGCGTGATTGAAAAACAGGGAGAAAAAGAAACCGGGTCTGGTACGACCTCCCGAACGGCTTAAATTGAAGTGTATAATACACGGTTTTTTGGATTCCGGTTCGGAACAAAATTCTCCGAAAATCGCATAAGATGTTCCTGGGGTCAGATAAAGCGGCCACGCAATATTTGAGCACCAACGAAAGACATTTTGGGGTGCCGGTTTGCCAGAAACCAGCATTTGCCGAAACTCGGATTATCGTGGAAAATGCTTTAAAACTCGTTATTTGAGGTTGAAATCGAACAGGCTAACTTCTGTAATGAGCTAGGACGCGTGATTGAAAAACAGGGAGAGAAAGAAACCGGGTCTGGTACGACCTCCTAAACGGCTTAAATTGAAGTGTATAATACACGGTTTTTTCGGGATTCCGGTCCGGAACAAAATTTTCCGAAAATCGCATAAGATGTTCCTGGGGTCAGATAAAGCGGCCACGCAATATTTGAGCACCAATGAAAGACATTTGGGGGTGCCGGTTTGCCCGAAACCAGCATTTGCCGAAACTCGGATTATCGTGGAAAATGCTTTAAAACTCGTTATTTGAGGCTGAAATCGAACAGGTTAACTCCTGAAATGAGCTAGGACGCGTGATTGAAAAACAGGGAAAAAAAGAAATCGGGTCCGGTACGATCTCCTGAACGCCTGAAATTGAAGTGTATAATACACGGTTTTTCGGGATTCCGGGGTCCCGGAACAAAATTCTCCGGAAATCGCATAGGATGTTCCTGGGGTCAGATAAAGCGGCCACGCAAAAATTTGAGCACCAACTGAAGACATTTGGGGGTGCCGGTGTGCCAGAAACCAGCATTCGTCGAAACTCGGATTATCGTGGAAAATGCTTTAAAACTCGTTATGTGAGGCTGAAATCGAAGAGGCTAACTCCTGAAATGAGCTAGGACGCGTGATTGAAAAACAAGGAGAAAAAGAAACCGGGTCCGGTACGACCTCCCGAACGCCTGAAATTTAAGTGTATAATACACGGTTTTTCGGGATTCCGGTGTCCCGGAACAAGGTTCTCCGACAATCGCATAGGATGTTCCTGTGGTCAGATAAAGCGGCCACGCAAAATTTGAGCACCAACGGAAGACATTTGGGGGTGCCGGTGTGCCGGAAACCAGCATTCGCCGAAACTCGGATTATCGTGAAAAATGCGTTAAAACTCGTTATTTGAGGCTGAAATCGAACAGGTTAACTCCTAAAATGAGCCAGGACGCGTGATTGAAAAACAGGGAGAAAAAGAAACCGGGTCCGGTACGACCTCCCGAACGGCTGAAATTGAAGTGTATAATACACAATTTTTCGGGATTCTGGGGTCCCGGAACAAAATTCTCCGGAAATCGCATAGGATGTTCCTGGTGTCAGATAAAGCGGCCACAAAAATTTGAGCACCAACGGAAAACATTTGGGGGCGCCGGTGTGCCAGAAACCAGCATTCGCCAAAACCCGGATTATCGTGAAAAATGCGTTAAAACTCGTTATTTGAGGCTGAAATCGAACAGGTTAACTCCTAAAATGAGCTAGGACGCGTGATCAAAAACAGGAGAGAAAAAGAAACCGGTCCTCGACGACCTCCCGAACTACGAAATTGAAGTGTATAATACACGGTTTCGTGTTCGGTCCGGAATAAAATTCTCCGAAAATCGCATAAGATGTTCCTGGGGTCAGATAAAGCAGCCACGCAAAATTTAAGCACCAACGGAAGACATTTGGGGGTGCCGGTGTGCCAGAAACCAACATTCGCCGAAACCCGGATTATCGTGAAAAATGCCTTAAAACTCGTTATTTGAGGCTGAAATCGAACAGGTTAACTCCTGAAATGACCTAGGACGCGTGATTGAAAAACAGGGAGGAAAAGAAACCGGTCCGTCGACCTCCCGAACGGGCCGAAATTGAAGTGTATAATACACGGTTTTTCGGGATTCCGGTCCGAACAAAATTCTCCGAAAATCGCATAAGATGTTCCTGGGTCGATATAAAGCGGCCACGCAAAATTTGAGCACCAACGGAAGACATTTGGGGTGCCGGTGTGCGAAACCAAAGATTCGCCGAAACTCGGATTATCGTGAAAAATGCCTTAACACTTGTTATTTGAGGTGAAATCGAACAGTTAACTCCTGAAATGAGCTAGGACACGTGATTGAAAAACAGGAGAAAAAGAAACCGGTCCTGTCGACCTCCCGAACTACGAAATTGAAGTGTATAATACACGGTTTTTCGGCATTCCGGAGTCCAGGAACAAAATTCTCCGAAAATCGGATAAGATGTTCCTGGGGTCAGATAAAGCGGCCACGCAAAATTTGAGCACCAACGAAAGACATTTGGGGGTGCCGGTTTGCCGTAAAACCAAAGATTCGTCGAAACTCGGATTATCGTGGAAAATGCTTTAAAACTCGTTATTTGAGGTCAAATCGAACAGGCTAACTCCTGAAATGAGCTAGGACGCGTGATTGAAAAACAGGGAAAAAGAAACCGGTCCGGACAACCTCCCGAACGCACAAATTGAAGTGTATAATACACGGTTTTTCGGGATTCCGGGGTCCCGGAACAAAATTCTCCGGAAATCGCATAGGATGTTCCTGGGGTCAGATAAAGCGGCCACGCAAAAATTGCAGCACCAACTGAAGACATTTGGGGGTGCCGGTGTGCTAGAAACCACCATTCGCCGAAACTCGGATAATCGTAAAAAATGCTTTAAAACTCGTTATTTGAGGCTGAAATCGAACAGGTTAACTCATGAAATGAGCTAGGACGCGTGATTGAAAAACAGGGAAAAAAGAAACCGGTCCGCACGACCTCCCTCCGAAAAGGTCAAATTGAAGTGTATAATACACGGTTTTTCGGGGTTCCGGGGTCCGGGAACAAAATTCTCCGAAAATCGCATAAAATGTTCCTGGGGTCAGATAAAGCGGCCACGCAAAATTTGAGCACCAACGGAAGACATTTGGGGGTGCCGGTGTGCCGAAAACCAAAGATTCAAAACTCGGATTATCGTGAAAAATGCCTTAACACTCGTTATTTGAGGCTGAAATCGAACAGGTTAACTCCTGAAATGAGCTAGGACGCGTGATTGAAAAACAGGAAGAAAAAGAAACCGGGTCCGCTACAACCTCCCGAACGGCTGAAATTGAAGTGTATAATACACGGTTTTTCGGGATTCCGGGGTCCCGGAACAAAATTCTCCGAAAATCGCATAGGATGTTCCTGGGGTCAGATAAAGCGGCCACGCAAAAATTTGAGCACCAACGAAAGACATTTGGGGGTGCCGGTGTGCCAGAAACCAGCATTCGTCGAAACTCGGATTATCGTGGAAAATGCTTTAAAACTCGTTATTTGAGGCTGAAATCGAAGAGGCTAACTCCTGAAATGAGCTAGGACGCGTGATTGAAAAACAGGGAGAAAAAGAAACCGGGTCCGGTACGACCTCCCGAACGGCTGAAATTGAAGTGTATAATACACGGTTTTTCGGGATTCCGGGGTCCGGGAACAAAATTCTCCGAAAATCGCATAAGATGTTCCTGGGGTCAGATAAAGCGACTACGCAAAATTTGAGCACCAACGAAAGACATTTGGGGTTGCCGGTTTGCCAGAAACCAGCATTCGCCGAAACTCGGATTATCGTGGAAAATGCTTTAAAACTCGTTATTTGAGGCTGAAATCGAACAGGCTAACTCCTGAAATGAGCTAGGACGCGTGATTGAAAAACAGGGAGAAAAAGAAACCGGTCCTGCGACCTCCGAACGCCCGAAATCAAGTGTATATAATACACGGTTTTTCGGGATTGCGGGGTCCCGGAACAAAATTTTCGGAAATAGCATAGGATGTTCCTGGGGTCAGATAAAGTGCCACGGAAAATTTGACCAACGGAAGACATTTGGGGGTGCCGGTGTGCCAGAAACCAGCATTCGCCAAAACTCGGATTATCGTGAAAAATGCGTTAAAACTCGTTATTTGAGGCTAAAATCGAACAGGTTAACTCCTAAAATGAGCTAGGACGCGTGATTGAAAAATAGGGAGAAAAAGAAACCGGGTCCGGTACGACCTCCCGAACGGCTGAAATTGAAGTGTATAATACCCGGGTTTTCGGGATTCCGGGGTCCAGGAACAAAATTCTCGAAAATCGCATAAGATGTTCCTGGGGTCAGATAAAGCGGCCACGCAAAATTTGAGCACCAACGAAAGACATTTGGGGGTGCCGGTTTGCCAGAAACCAGCATTCGCCGAAACTCGGATTATCGTGAAAAATGCGTTAAAACTCGTTATTTGAGGCTGAAATCGAACAGGTTAACTCCTGAAATGAGCTAGGACGCGTGATTGAAAAACTGGGAGAAAAAGAAACCGGGTCCGGTACGACCTCCCGAACTAATGAAATTGAAGTGTATAATACACGGTTTTTCGGCATTCCGGAGTCCAGGAACAAAATTCTCCGAAAATCGGATAAGATGTTCCTGGGGTCAGATAAAGCGGCCACGCAAAATTTGAGCACCAACGAAAGACATTTGGGGGTGCCGGTTTGCCAGAAACCAGCATTCGTCGAAACTCGGATTATCGTGGAAAATGCTTTAAAACTCGTTATTTGAGGCTGAAATCGAACAGGCTAACTCCTGAAATGAGCTAGGACGCGTGATTGAAAAACAGGGAAAAAAAGAAACCGGGTCCGGTACAACCTCCCGAACGCCTGAAATTGAAGTGTATAATACACGGTTTTTCGGGATTCCGGAACAAAATTCTCCGGAAATCGCATAGGATGTTCCCCGGGGTCGAGATAAAGCGGCCACGCAAAATTGCAAAGCACCAACTCAAGACATTTGGGGGTGCCGGTGTGCTAGAAACCACCATTCGCCGAAACTCGATAATCGTAAAAATGCTTTAAAACTCGTTATTTGAGGTCAAATCGAACAGGTTAACTCATGAAATGAGCTAGGACGCGTGATTGAAAAACAGGGAAAAAAAGAAACCGGGTCCGGTACGACCTCCCGAAAGGCTGAAATTGAAGTGTATAATACACGGTTTTTCGGGGTTCCGGGGTCCGGGAACAAAATTCTCCGAAAATCGCATAAAATGTTCCTGGGGTCAGATAAAGCGGCCACGCAAAATTTGAGCACCAACGGAAGACATTTGGGGGTGCCGGTGTGCGAAAACCAAGATTCGCCGAAACTGATTATCGTGAAAATGCCTTAACACTCGTTATTTGAGGCTGAAATCGAACAGGTTAACTCCTGAAATGAGCTAGGACGCGTGATTGAAAAACAGGAAGAAAAAGAAACCGGGTCCGCTACAACCTCCCGAACGGCTGAAATTGAAGTGTATAATACACGGTTTTTCGGGATTCCGGGGTCCCGGAACAAAATTCTCCGAAAATCGCATAGGATGTTCCTGGGGTCAGATAAAGCGGCCACGCAAAAATTTGAGCACCAACGAAAGACATTTGGGGGTGCCGGTGTGCCAGAAACCAGCATTCGTCGAAACTCGGATTATCGTGGAAAATGCTTTAAAACTCGTTATTTGAGGCTGAAATCGAAGAGGCTAACTCCTGAAATGAGCTAGGACGCGTGATTGAAAAACAGGAGAAAAAGAAACCGGTCCGGTCGACCTCCCGAACGGTGAAATTGAAGTGTATAATACACGGTTTTTCGGGATTCCGGGGTCCGGGAACAAAATTCTCCGAAAATCGCATAAGATGTTCCTGGGGTCAGATAAAGCGACTACGCAAAATTTGAGCACCAACGAAAGACATTTGGGGTTGCCGGTTTGCCAGAAACCAGCATTCGCCGAAACTCGGATTATCGTGGAAAATGATTTAAAACTCGTTATTTGAGGCTGAAATCGAACAGGCTAACTCCTGAAATGAGCTAGGACGCGTGATTGAAAAACAGGGAGAAAAAGAAACCGGGTCCGGTACGACCTCCGGAACGCCTGAAATTGAAGTGTATATAATACACGGTTTTTCGGGATTGCGGGTTCCCGGAACAAAATTTTCGGAAATAGCATAGGATGTTCCTGGGGTCAGATAAAGTGCCACGGAAAATTTGACCAACGGAAGACATTTGGGGGTGCCGGTGTGCCAGAAACCAGCATTCGCCAAAACTCGGATTATCGTGAAAAATGCGTTAAAACTCGTTATTTGAGGCTAAAATCGAACAGGTTAACTCCTAAAATGAGCTAGGACGCGTGATTGAAAAATAGGGAGAAAAAGAAACCGGTCCTATTTACCTCCCGAACGGCCGAAATTGAAGTGTATAATACCCGGGTTTTCGGGATTCTGGTCCAGAACAAAATTCTCCGAAAATCGCATAAGATGTTCCTGGGTCAGATAAAGCGGCCACGCAAAATTTGAGCACCAACGAAAGACATTTGGGGTGCCGGTTTGCTGAAACCAAGATTCGCCGAAACTCGGATTATCGTGAAAAATGCGTTAAAACTCGTTATTTGAGGCTGAAATCGAACAGTTAACTCCTGAAATGAGCTAGGACGCGTGATTGAAAAACTGGGAGAAAAAGAAACCGGTCCGAGACGACCTCCCGAACGGTTTGAAATTGAAGTGTATAATACACTGTTTTTTCGGGATTCCTGTGTCCGGAACAAGGTTCACCGACAATCGCATAGGATGTTCCTGGGGTCTGATAAAGCGGCCACGCAAAATTTGAGCACCAACGGAAGACATTTGGGGTGCGGTGTGGCGTAAAACCAAAGATTCGCCGAAACTCGGATTATCGTGAAAATGCGTTAAAACTCGTTATTTGAGGTCAAATCGAACAAGTTAACTCCTGAAATGAGCTAGGACGCGTGATTGAAAAACAGGAGAAAAAGAAACCGGGTCGATACGACCTCCCGAACGGCCGAAATTGAAGTGTACAATACACGATTTTTCGGGATTCTCGGGTCCCTAACAAAATTCTCCGAAAATCGCATAAGAGGTTCCTGGGTCGATAAAGCGGCCACACAAAATTTGAGCACCAACGGAAGACATTTGGGGGTGCCGTGTGGCGTAAAACCAAAGATTCGCCAAATTCGGATTATCGTGAAAATGCGTTAAAACTCGTTATTTGAGGTCAAATCGAATGCATTAACTCCTGAAATGAGCTAGGGCGCGTGATTGAAAAACTGGGAGAAAAAGAAACCGGGTCCGGTACGACCTCCCGAACGCCTGAAATTGAAGTGTATAATACACGGTTTTTCGGGATTCCGGGGTCCTGGAACAAAGTTCTCCGACAATCGCATAGGATGTTCCTGGGGTTAGATAAAGCGGCCACGCAAAATTTGAGCACCAACGGAAGACATTTGGGGGTGCTTGCAGTGTGCCGAAACCAAAAGATTCGCCGAAACTCGGATTATCGTGAAAAATGCGTTAAAACTCGTTATTTGAGGTGAAATCGAACAGTTAACTCCTGAAATGAGCTTGGACGCGTAATTGAAAAACAGGGAAAAAAAGAAACCGGGTCCGGTACGACCTCCCGAACGGCTGAAATTGAAGTGTATAATACACGGTTTTTCGGGATTCCGGGGTCCCGGAACAAAATTTTCGGAAATCGGATTGGATGTTCCTGGGGTCAGATAAAGTGCCACGCAAAATTTGACCAACGGAAGACATTTGGGGGTGCCGGTGTGCCAGAAACCAGCATTCGCCAAAACTCGGATTATCGTAAAAAATGCGTTAAAACTCGTTATTTGAGGTCAAATCGAACAGTTAACTCCTGAAATGAGCTAGGACGCGTGATTGAAAAACAATGAGAAAAAGAAACCGGTCCTGATTTACCTCCCGAACGCCCGAAATTGAAGTGTAATACACGGTTTTTTTCGGGATTCCGGTCCGGAACAAAATTCTCCAAATATCGCATAAGATGTTCCTGGGGTCAGAAAAAAGCGCCCCCGCAAATTTTGACCACCAACGAAGGACATTTGGGGGTGCCGGTTGCCAGAAACCAGCATTCGCCGAAACTCGGATTATCGTGAAAAATGCGTTAAAACTCGTTATTTGAGGCTGAAATCGAACAGTTAACTCCTGAAATGAGCTAGGACGCGTGATTGAAAAACAGGAGAAAAAGAAACCGGTCCGTACGACCTCCCGAACGGCTTAAATTGAAGTGTATAATACACGGTTTTTCGGGATTCCGGAACAAAATTCTCCGAAAATCGCATAAGATGTTCCTGGGGTCAGATAAAGCGGCCACGCAATATTTGAGCACCAACGAAAGACATTTTGGGGTGCCGGTTTGCCAGAAACCAGCATTTGCCGAAACTCGGATTATCGTGGAAAATGCTTTAAAACTCGTTATTTGAGGTTGAAATCGAACAGGCTAACTCCTGTAATGAGCTAGGACGCGTGATTGAAAAACAGGGAGAGAAAGAAACCGGGTCTGGTACGACCTCCCGAACGGCTTAAATTGAAGTGTATAATACACGGTTTTTCGGGATTCCGGGGTCCGGGAACAAAATTCTCCGAAAATCGCATAAGATGTTCCTGGGGTCAGATAAAGCGGCCACGCAATATTTGAGCACCAACGGAAGACATTTGGAGGTGCCGGTTTGCCAGAAACCAGCATTCGCCGAAACTCGGATTATCGTGAAAAATGCCTTAAAACTCGTTATTTGAGGCTGAAATCGAACAGGTTAACTCCTGAAATGAGCTAGGACGCGTGATTGAAAAACAGGGAAAAAAAGAAATCGGGTCCGACGATCTCTGAACGCCCAAATTGAAGTGTATAATACACGGTTTTTCGGGATTCCGGGAACAAAATTCTCCGGAAATCGCATAGGATGTTCCCGGGGTCGATAAAGCGGCCACGCAAAAATTTGAGCACCAATCAAGACATTTGGGGGTGCCGGTGTGCGAAACCAAAGATTCGTCGAAACTCGGATTATCGTGGAAAATGCTTTAAAACTCGTTATGTGAGGTCAAATCGAAGAGGCTAACTCCTGAAATGAGCTAGGACGCGTGATTGAAAAACAGGGAGAAAAGAAACCGGTCCGATTTACCTCCCGAACGCCTGAAATTTAAGTGTATAATACACGGTTTTTCGGGATTCCGGTGTCCCGGAACAAGGTTCTCCGACAATCGCATAGGATGTTCCCGTGGTCGATAAAGCGGCCACGCAAAATTTGAGCACCAACGGAAGACATTTGGGGGTGCGGTGTGTTTAAACCAAGATTCGCCGAAACTCGGATTATCGTGAAAATGCGTTAAAACTCGTTATTTGAGGTCAAAAATCGAACAGGTTAACTCCTAAAATGAGCCAGGACGCGTGATTGAAAAACGGGAGAAAAAGAAACCGGTCCGATTTACCTCCCGAACGGCCGAAATTGAAGTGTATAATACACGGTTTTTCGGGATTTCGGGGTCCCGAACAAAATTCTCCGGAAATCGCATAGGATGTTCCTGGGGTCAGATAAAGCGGCCACAAAAATTTGAGCACCAACGGAAAACATTTGGGGGCGCCGTGTGCCGAAACCGGATTCGCCAAAACCCGGATTATCGTGAAAATGCGTTAAAACTCGTTATTTGAGGCTGAAATCGAACAAAGTTAACTCCTAAAATGAGCTAGGACGCGTGATCAAAAAAAAGGGAAAAAAGAAACCGGTCCGATTTACCTCCCGAACTACCAAATTGAAGTGTATAATACACGGTTTTCGGTTCCGGTCCGGAATAAAATTCTCCGAAAATCGCATAAGATGTTCCTGGGGTCAGATAAAGCGGCCACGCAAAATTTGAGCACCAACGGAAGACATTTGGGGGTGCCGGTGTGCCAGAAACCAACATTCGCCGAAACCCGGATTATCGTGAAAAATGCCTTAAAACTCGTTATTTGAGGCTGAAATCGAACAGGTTAACTCCTGAAATGACCTAGGACGCGTGATTGAAAAACAGGGAGGAAAAGAAACCGGGTCCGGTACGACCTCCCGAACGGCTGAAATTGAAGTGTATAATACACGGTTTTTCGGGATTCAGGGGTCCGGGAACAAAATTCTCCGAAAATCGCATAAGATGTTCCTGGGGTCAGATAAAGCGGCCATGCAAAATTTGAGCACCAACGGAAGACATTTGGGGGTGCCGATTTGCCAGAAACCAGCATTCGCCGAAACTCGGATTATCGTGAAAAATGCGTTAAAACTCGTTATTTGAGGCTGAAATCGAACAAGTTAACTCCTGAAATGAGCTAGGAGGCGTGATTGAAAAACAGGGACAAAAAGAAACCGGGTCCGGTACAACCTCCCGAACGGCTGAAATTGAAGTGTATAATACACGGTTTTTCGGGATTCCGGGGTCCGGAACAAAATTCTCCGAAAATCGCATAAGATTGTCCTGGGGTCAGATAAAGCGGTCACGCAAAATTTGAGCACCAACGGAAGACATTTGGGGGTGCCGGTTTGCCAGAAACCAGCATTCGCCGAAACTCGGATTATCGTGAAAAATGCGTTAAAACTCGTTATTTGAGGCTGAAATCGAACAGGTTAACTCCTGAAATGAGCTAGGACGCGTGATTGAAAAACAGGGAAAAAAAGAAACCGGGTCCGGTACGACCTCCCGAACGGCTGAAATTGAAGTGTATAATACACGGTTTTTCGGGATTCCGGGGTCCGGAACAAAATTCTCCGAAAATCGCATAAGATGTTCCCTGGGGTCGAGATAAAGCGGCCACGCAAAATTTGAGCACCAACGGAAGACATTTGGGGGTGCCGGTGTGCCGAAACCAAAGATTCGCCGAAACTCGGATTATCGTGAAAAATGCCTTAAAACTCGTTATTTGAGGCTGAAATCGAACAGGTTAACTCTTGAAATGAGCTAGGACGCGTGATTGAAAAACTGGGAGAAAAAGAAATCGGGTCCGGTACGACCTCCTGAACGGCTGAAATTAAAGTGTATAATACACGGTTTTTCGGGATTCCGGGGTCCGGGAACAAAATTCTCCGAAAATCGCATTAGATGTTCCTGGGGTCAGATAAAGCGGCCACGCAAAATTTGAGCACCAACGGAAGACATTTGGGGGTGCCGGTGTGCCAGAAACCAGCATTCGCCGAAACCCGGATTATCGTGAAAAATGCCTTAAAACTCGTTATTTGAGGCTCAAATCGAACAGGTTCACTCCTGAAATGAGCTAGGACGCGTGATTAAAAAACAAGGAGAAAAAGAAACCGGGTCCGGTACGACCTCCCGAACGGCTGAAATTGAAGTGTATAATACACGGTTTTTCGGGATTCCGGGGTCCCGGAACAAAATTCTCCGGAAATCGCATAGGATGTTCCTGGGGTTAGATAAAGCGGCCACGCAAAAATTTGAGCACCAACTGAAGACATTTTGGGGTGCCGGTGTGCCAGAAACCAGCATTCGTCGAAACTCGGATTATCGTGGAAAATGCTTTAAAACTCGTTATTTGAGGCTGAAATCGAAGAGGCTAATTCCTGAAATGAGCTAGGACGCGTGATTGAAAAACAGGAGAAAAAAACCGGGTCCGGTTACCTCCCGAACAGCCGAAATTGAAGTGTATAAATACACGGTTTTTCGGGATTCCGGAACAAAATTCTCCGAAAATCGCATAAGATGTTCCCGGGGGTCGAGATAAAGCGGCCACGCAAAATTTGAGCACCAACGGAAGACATTTGGGGTGCCGGTGTGCGAAACCAAAGATTCGCCAAACCCGGATTATCGTGAAAAATGCGTTAAAACTCGTTATTTGAGGCTGAAATCGAACAGTTAACTCCTGAAATGAGCTAGGACGCGTGATTGAAAAACAGGAGAAAAAGAAACCGGTCCGACCTCCCGAACGGTGAAATTGAAGTGTATAATACACGGTTTTTAGGTATCTTGGTCCGGAACAAAATTCTCCGAAAATCGCATAAGATGTTCCTGGGTCAGATAAAGCAGCCACGCAAAATTTGAGCACCAACGGAAGACATTTGGGGTGCCGGTGCTGAAACCCGCATTCGCCGAAACTCTGATTATCGTGAAAAATGCCTTAAAACTCGTTATTTGAGGTCAAATCGAATAGGTTAACTCCTGAAATGAGCTAGGACGCGTGATTGAAAAACAGGGAGAAAAAGAAACCGGTCCGATCGACCTCCCGAACGGTAAATTGAAGTGTACAAATACACGGTTTTTCGGGATTCCGGGGTCCGGGAACAAAATTCTCCGAAAATCGCATAAGATGTTCCCTGGGGTCGATAAAGCGGCCACGCAAAATTTGAGCACCAACGGAAGACATTTGGGGTGCCGGTTTGCCGAAAACCAAAGATTTCGCCAAAACTCGGATTATCGTGAAAAATGCGTTAAAACTCGTTATTTGTGGCTGAAATCGAACAGGTTAACTCCTGAAATGAGCTAGGACGCGTGATTGAAAAACAGGGACAAAAAGAAACCGGTCCTAGACGACCTCCCGAACGGCCGAAATTGAAGTGTATAATACACGGTTTTTTTGGGATTCAGGGGTCCTAATAAAATTCTCCGAAAATCGCATAAGATTGTCCTGGGGGTCGATAAAGCGGCCACGCAAAATTTGAGCACCAACGGAAGACATTTGGGGTGCCGGTTTGCTGAAACCGAAGATTCGCCGAAACTCGGATTATCGTGAAAAATGCGTTAAAACTCGTTATTTGAGGTCAAATCGAAGAGGTTAACTCCTGAAATGAGCTAGGACGCGTGATTGAAAAACAGGGACAAAAAGAAACCGGTCCGATTTACGACCTCCCGAACGGCTGAAATTGAAGTGTATAATACACGGTTTTTCGGGATTCCGGGGTCCCGGAACAAAATTCTCCGGAAATCGCATAGGATGTTCCTGGGGTTAGATAAAGCGGCCACGCAAAAATTTGAGCACCAACTGAAAACATTTTGGGGTGCCGGTGTGCCAGAAACCAGCATTCGTCGAAACTCGGATTATCGTGGAAAATGCTTTAAAACTCGTTATTTGAGGCTGAAATCGAAGAGGCTAATTCCTGAAATGAGCTAGGACGCGTGATTGAAAAACAGGGAGAAAAAGAAACCGGGTCCTATTTACCTCCCGAACCAAAATTGAAGTGTATAATACACGGTTTTTCGGGATTCAGGGGTCCGGAATAAAATTCTCCGAAAATCGCATAAGATTGTCCTGGGGTCAGATAAAGCGGCCAAGCAAAATTTGAGCACCAACAGAAGACATTTGGGGGTGCCGGTTTGCCAGAAACCAGCATTCGCCGAAACTCGGAATATCGTGAAAAATGCGTTAAAACTCGTTATTTGAGGCTGAAATCGAAGAGGTTAACTCCTGAAATGAGCTAGGACGCGTGATTGAAAAACAGGGAGAAAAAGAAACCGGTCCTATCGACCTCCCGAACGGGCCGAAATTGAAGTGTATAATACACGGTTTTGAGATTCCGGTCCCGAACAAAATTCTCCGGAAATCGCATAGGATGTTCCCGGGTCGATAAAGCGGCCACGCAAAAATTTGAGCACCAATCAAGACATTTTGGGGTGCCGGTGTGCGAAACCAAGATTCGTCGAAACTCGGATTATCGTGGAAAATGCTTTAAAACTCGTTATTTGAGGCTGAAATCGAAGAGGTTAACTCCTAAAATGAGCTAGGACGCGTGATTGAAAAACAGGGAGAAAAAGAAACCGGGTCAAGTACGACCTCCCGAACGGCTGAAATTGAAGTGTATAATACACGATTTTTCTGGGATTCAGGGTCCCGAACAAAATTCTCCGAAAATCGCATAAGATGTTCCCTGGGGTCGATAAAGCGGCCACAAAAATTTGAGCACCAACGGAAGACATTTGGGGGCGCCGGTGTGCAGAAAACCAAAGATTCGCCAAAACTCGGATTATCGTGAAAATGCGTTAAAACTCGTTATTTGAGGCTGAAATCGAACAGGTTAACTCCTAAAATGAGCTAGGACGCGTGATTGAAAAACAGGAGAAAAAGAAACCGGTCCGTCGACCTCCCGAACGGCTGAAATTGAAGTGTATAATACACGGTTTTTCGGGATTCCGGGGTCCGGGAACAAAATTTTACGAAAATCGCATAGGATGTTCTTGGGGTCAGATAAAGCGGCCACGCAAAATTTGAGCACCAACGGAAGACATTTGGGGGTGCCGGTGTGCCAGAAACCAGCACTCGCCGAAACCCGGATTATCGTGAAAAATGCCTTAAAACTCGTTATTTGAGGCTGAAATCGAACAGGTTAACTCCTGAAATGAGCTAGGATGCGTGATTGAAAAACAGGGAGAAAAAGAAACCGGGTCTGGTACGACCTCCCGAACGGCTTAAATTGAAGTGTATAATACACGGTTTTTCGGGATTCCGGGGTCCGGGAACAAAATTCTCCGAAAATCGCATAAGATGTTCCTGGGGTCAGATAAAGCGGCCACGCAATATTTGAGCACCAACGAAAGACATTTGGGGGTGCCGGTTTGCCAGAAACCAGCATTTGCCGAAACTCGGATTATCGTGGAAAATGCTTTAAAACTCGTTATTTGAGGCTGAATCGAACAGGCTAACTCCTGAAATGAGCTAGGACGCGTGATTGAAAAACAGGGAGAAAAAGAAACCGGGTCCGGTACGACCTCCCGAACGCCTGAAATTGAAGTGTATAATACACGGTTTTTCGGGATTCCGGGGTCCCGGAACAAAATTCTCCGAAAATCGCATAAGATGTTCCTGGGGTCAGATAAAGCGGCCACAAAAATTTGAGCACCAACGGAAGACATTTGGGGGCGCCGGTGTGCCAGAAACCAGCATTCGCCAAAACTCGGATTATCGTGAAAAATGCGTTAAAACTCGTTATTTGAGGCTCAAATCGAACAGGTTAACTCCTAAAATGAGCTAGGACGCGTGATTGAAAAACAGGGAGAAAAAGAAACCGGGTCCGGTACGACCTCCCGAACGGCTGAAATTGAAGTGTATAATACACGGTTTTTCGGGATTTCGGGGTCCGGGAACAAAATTTTACGAAAATCGCATAGGATGTTCCTGGGGTCAGATAAAGCGGCCACGCAAAATTTGAGCACCAACGGAAGACATTTGGGGGTGCCGGTGTGCGAAACCAAAGACTCGCGAAACCCGGATTATCGTGAAAAATGCCTTAAAACTCGTTATTTGAGGCTGAAATCGAACAGGTTAACTCCTGAAATGAGCTAGGACGCGTGATTGAAAAACAGGGAGAAAAAGAAACCGGGTCTGGTACGACCTCCCGAACGGCTTAAATTGAAGTGTATAATACACGGTTTTTCGGGATTCCGGAACAAAATTCTCCGAAAATCGCATAAGATGTTCCCGGGTCGATATAAGCGGCCACGCAATATTTGAGCACCAACGAAAGACATTTGGGGGTGCCGGTTTGCCGAAACCAAAGATTTGCCAAACTCGGATTATCGTGGAAAATGCTTTAAAACTCGTTATTTGAGGCTGAAATCGAACAGGCTAACTCTGAAATGAGCTAGGACGCGTGATTGAAAAACAGGAGAAAAAGAAACCGGGTCCGTCGACCTCCCGAACGCCGAAATTGAAGGGTATATAATACACGGTTTTTCGGGATTCCGCGGTCCCGGAACAAAATTCTCCGGAAATCGCATAGGATGTTCCTAGGGTCGAGATAAAGCGGCCACGCAAAAATTTGAACACCAATCAAGACATTTGGGGGTGCCGGTGTGCTAGAAACCGATTCGCCGAAACTCGGATTATCGTAAAAATGCTTTAAAACTCGTTATTTGAGGTCAAAAATCGAACAGGTTAACTCCTGAAATGAGCTAGGACGCGTGATTGAAAAACAGGGAAAAAAAGAAACCGGTCCGTCGACCTCCCGAACGCCTGAAATTGAAGTGTATAATACACGGTTTTTGGGATTCCGGTCCCTAACAAAATTCTCCTAAATCGCATAGGATGTTCCTGGGGGCAGATAAAGCGGCCACGCAAAAATTTGAGCACCAACTAAAGACATTTGGGGGTGCCGGTGTGCCAGAAACCAGCATTCGTCGAAACTCGGATTATCGTGGAAAATGCTTTAAAACTCGTTATGTGAGGCTGAAATCGAAGAGGCTAACTCCTGAAATGAGCTAGGACGCGTGATTGAAAAACAGGGAGAAAAAGAAACCGGGTCCGGTACGACCTCCCGAACGCCTGAAATTGAAGTGTATAATACACGGTTTTTCGGGATTCCGGTGTCCCGGAACAAGGTTCTCCGACAATCGCATAGGATGTTCATGTGGTCAGATAAAGCGGCCACGCAAAATTTGAGCACCAACGGAAGACATTTGGGGGTGCCGGTGTGCCAGAAACCAGCATTCGCCGAAACTCGGATTATCGTGAAAAATGCGTTAAAACTCGTTATTTGAGGCTGAAATCGAACAGGTTAACTCCTAAAATGAGCTAGGACGCGTAATTGAAAAACAGGGAGAAAAAGAAACCGGGTCCGGTACGACCTCCCGAACGCCTGAAATTGAAGTGTATATAATACACGGGTTTTCGGGATTCCGGGGTCCCAGAACAAAATTTTCCGGAAATCGCATAGGATATTCCTGGGGTCAGATAAAGCGGCCACGCAAAAATTTGAGCACCAGCTGAAGACATTTGGGGTGCTTAGGTGTGCCGAAAACCAAAGATTCATTCGTCGAAACTCGGATTATCGTGGAAAATGCTTTAAAACTCGTTATTTGAGGCTGAAATCGAAGAGGCTAACTCCTGAAATGAGCTAGGACGCGTGATTGAAAAACAGGGAGAAAAAGAAACCGGGTCCGGTACGACCTCCCGAACGCCTGAAATTGAAGTGTATAATACACGGTTTTTCGGGATTCCGGTGTCCCGGAACAAGGTTCTCCGACAATCGCATAGGATGTTCCTGGGGTTAGATAAAGCGGCCACGCAAAATTTGAGCACCAACGGAAGACATTTGGGGGTGCCGGTGTGCCAGAAACTAGCATTCGCCGAAACTCGGATTATCGTGAAAAATGCGTAAAAACTCGTTATTTGAGGCTGAAATCGAACAGGTTAACTCCTAAAATGAGCCAGGACGCGTGATTGAAAAACAGGGAGAAAAAGAAACCGGTCCTAGATTTACCTCCCGAACGGCTGAAATTGAAGTGTATAATACACGATTTTTCGGGATTCTGGGGTCCCGGAACAAAATTCTCCGAAAATCGCATAAGATGTTCCTGGGGTCAGATAAAGCGGCCACAAAAATTTGAGCACCAACGGAAGACATTTGGGGGCGCCGGTGTGCCAGAAACAAGCATTCGCCAAAACTCGGATTATCGTGAAAAATGGGTTAAAACTCGTTATTTGAGGCTGAAATCGAACAGGTTAACTCCTAAAATAAGCTAGGACGCGTGACTGAAAAATAGGGAGAAAAAAAAACCGGGTCCGGTACGACCTCCCGAACGGCCGAAATTGAAGTGTATAATACACGGTTTTCAGGATTCCGGGGTCCGGGAATAAAATTCTCCGAAAATCGCATAAGATGTTCCTGGGGTCAGATAAAGCAGCCACGCAAAATTTGAGCACCAACGGAAGACATTTGGGGGTGCCGGTGTGGCGAAAACCAAAGATTCGCCAAACCCGATTATCGTGAAAATGCCTTAAAACTCGTTATTTGAGGTCAAATCGAACAGGTTAACTCCTGAAATGAGCTAGGACGCGTGATTGAAAAACAGGGAGGAAAAGAAACCGGGTCCGGTACGACCTCCCGAACGGCTGAAATTGAAGTGTATAATACACGGTTTTTCGGGATTCCGGGGTCCGGGAACAAAATTCTCCGAAAATCGCATAAGATGTTCCTGGGGTCAGATAAAGCGGCCATGCAAAATTTGAGCACCAACGGAAGACATTTGGGGGTGCCGATTTGCCAGAAACCTGCATTCGCCGAAACTCGGATTATCGTGAAAAATGCGTTAAAACTCGTTATTTGAGGCTGAAATCGAACAAGTTAACTCCTGAAATGAGCTAGGACGCGTGATTGAAAAACAGGGACAAAAAGAAACCGGGTCCGGTACAACCTCCCGAACGGCTGAAATTGAAGTGTATAATAAACGGTTTTTCGGGGTCCCGGAACAAAATTCTCTGAAAATCGCATAAGATGTTTCTGGGGTCAGATAAAGCGGCCACGCAAAATTTGAGCACCAACGGAAGAAATTTAGGGGTGCCGGTGTGCCAGAAAACAACATTCGCCGAAACTCGGATTATCGTGAAAAATGCCTTAAAACTCGTTATTTGAGGCTGAAATCGAACAGGTTAACTCCTGAAATGAGCTAGGACGCGTGATTGAAAAACAGGGAGAAAAAGAAACCGGGTCCGGTACGACCTCTCGAACGCCTGAAATTGAAGTGTATAATAAACGGTTTTTCGGGGTCCCGGAACAAAAATCTCCGAAAATCGCATAAGATGTTTCTGGGGTCAGATAAAGCGGCCACGCAAAATTTGAGCACCAACGGAAGAAATTTAGGGGTGCCGGTGTGCCAGAAAACAATATTCGCGAAAACTCGGATTATCGTGAAAAATGCCTTAAAACTCGTTATCTGAGGCTGAAATCGAACAGGTTAACTCCTGAAATGAGCTAGGACGCGTGATTGAAAAACAGGGAGAAAAAGAAACCGGGTCCGGTACGACCTCCGGATAGCCTGAAATTGAAGTGTATAATACACGGTTTTTCTAGATTCTGGGGTCCCGGAAAAAAATTCTCCGACAATCGCATAGGATGTTCCTGGCGTCAGATAAAGCGGCCACGCAAAATTCGAGCACCAATGGAAGACATTTGGGGGTGCCGGTGTGCTAGAAACCAGCATTCGCCGAAACTCGGATTATCGTGAAAAATGCCTTAAAACTCGTTATTTGAGGCTGAAATCGAACAGGTTAACTGCTGAAATGAGCTAGGACGCGTGATTGAAAAACAGGGAGAAAAAGAAACCGGGTCCGGTACGACCTCCCGAACGCCTGAAATTGAAGTGTATAATACACGGTTTTTCGAGATTTCGGGGTCCCGGAACAAAATTCTCCGACAATCGCATAGGATGTTCCTGGGGTCAGATAAATCGGTCACGCAAAATTTGAGTACCAACGGAAGACATTTGGGGCTGCCGGTGTGCTAGAAACCAGCATTCGCCGAACTCGGATTATCTTGAAAATGCGTTAAAACTCGTTAATTGAGGCTGAAATCGAACAGGTTAACTCCTGAAATAAGCTAGGACGCGTGATTGAAATACAGGGAGAAAAAGAAACCGGGTCCGGTACGACCTCCCGAACGGCTGAAATTGAAGTGTATAATACACGGTTTTTCGGGATTCCGGGGTCCCGGAACAAAATTCTCCGGAAATCGCATAGGATGTTCCTGGGGTCAGATAAAGAGGGCACGCAAAATTTGAGCACCAACGGAAGACATTTGGGTGTGCTGGGGGTGCCGGTGTGCCAGAAACCAGCATTCGCCGAAACTCGGATTATCGTGAAAAATGCCTTAAAACTCGTTATTTGAGGCTGAAATCGAACAGGTTAACTCTTGAAATGAGCTAGGACGCGTGATTGAAAAACTAGGAGAAAAAGAATTCGGGTCCGGTACGACCTCCCGAACGGCTGAAATTGAAGTGTATAATACACGGTTTTTCGTGATTCCGGGGTCCGGGAACAAAATTCTCCGAAAATCACATAAGATGTTCCTAGGGTCAGATAAAGCGGTCACGCAAAGTTTGAGCACCAACGGAAGACATTTGGGGGTGCCGGTGTGCCAGAAACCAGCATTCGCCGAAACTCGGATTATCGTGAAAAATGCGTTAAAACTCGTTATTTGAGGCTGAAATCGAACGGGTTAACTCCTAAAATGAGCTAGGACGCGTGATTGAAAAACAGGGAGAAAAAGAAACCGGGTCCGGTACGACCTCCCGAACGGCTGAAATTGAAGTGTATAATACACGATTTTTCGGGATTCTGGGGTCCCGGAACAAAATTCTCCGAAAATCGCATAAGATGTTCCTGGGGTCAGTTAAAGCGACCACGCAAAATTTGAGCACCAACGGAACACATTTGGGGGTGCCGGTGTGCCAGAAACCAGCATTCGCCGAAACCTGGATTATCGTGAAAAATGCCTTAAAACTCGTTATTTGAGGCTCAAATCAAACAGGTTAACTCCTGAAATGAGCTAGGACGCGTGATTGAAAAACAGGGAGAAAAAGAAACCGGGTCCGGTACGACCTCCCGAACGGCTGAAATTGAAGTGTATAATACACGGTTTTTCGGGATTCCGGGGTCCGGGAACAAAATTCTACGAAAATCGCATAGGATGTTCCTGTGGTCAGATAAAGCGGCCACGCAAAATTTGAGCACCAAAGGAAGACATTTGGGGGTGCCGGTTTGCCAGAAACCAGCATTCGCCGAAACTCGGATTATCGTGAAAAATGCGTTAAAACTCGTTATTTGAGGCTGAAATCGAACAGGTTAACTCCTGAAATGAGCTAGGACGCGTGATTGAAAAACAGGGACAAAAAGAAACCGGGTCCGGTACGACCTCCCGAACGTCTGAAATTGAAGTGTATAATACACGGTTTTTCGGATTAGTCCGAACAAAATTCTCCGAAAATCGCATAAGATGTTCCTGGGGTCAGATAAAGCGGCCACGCAAAATTTGAGCACCAACGGAAGACATTTGGGGGTGCCGGTGTGCCAGAAACCAGCATTCGCCGAAACTCGGATTATCGTGAAAAATGCCTTAAAACTCGTTATTTGAGGCTGAAATCGAACAGGTTAACTCTTGACATGAGCTAGGACGCGTGATTGAAAAAC
This sequence comes from Silene latifolia, assembly GCF_048544455.1. Lineage (NCBI taxonomy): Eukaryota > Viridiplantae > Streptophyta > Magnoliopsida > Caryophyllales > Caryophyllaceae > Silene > Silene latifolia. The sequence continues at coordinate 345,573,826 of NC_133537.1, read as the reverse complement.
TGGGAGAAAAAGAAATCGGGTCCGGTACGACCTCCCGAACGGCTGAAATTGAAGTGTATAATACACGGTTTTTCGGGATTCCGGGGTCCGGGAACAAAATTCTCCGAAAATCGCATAAGATGTTCCTGGGGTCAGATAAAGCGGCCACGCAAAATTTGAGCACCAACGGAAGACATTTGGGGGTGCCGGTGTGCCAGAAACCAGCATTCGCCGAAACCCGGATTATCGTGAAAAATGCCTTAAAACTCGTTATTTGAGGCTGAAATCGAACAGGTTAACTCCTGAAATGAGCTAGGACGCGTGATTGGAAAACAGGGAGAAAAAGAAACCGGGTCCGGTACGACATCCCGAACGGCTGAATTGAAGTGTATAATACACGGTTTTTCGGGATTCCGGGGTCCGGGAACAAAATTCTCCGACAATCGCATAGGATGTTCCTGGGGTCAGATAAAGCGGCCACGCAAAATTTGAGCCCCAATGGAAGACATTTGGGGGTGCCGGTGTGCCAAAAACCAACATTCGCCGAAACTCGGATTATCGTGAAAAATGCGTTAAAACACGTTATTTGAGGCTGAAATCGAACAGGTTAACTCCTCAAATGAGCTAGGACGCGTAATTGAAAAACAGGGAAAAAAAAAAAGCGGGTCCTGGCATTTACCTCCCGAACGGCTGAAATTGAAGTGTATAATACACGGTTTTTCGGGATTCCGGGGTCCCGGAACAAAATTTCCGGAAATCGCATAGGATGTTCCTGGGGTCAGATAAAGTGCCACGCAAAATTTGACCAACGGAAGACATTTGGGGTGCTTGGTGTGCGAAACCAAAGATTCGCCAAAACTCGGATTATCGTGAAAAATGCGTTAAACTCGTTATTTGAGGCTCAAATCGAACAGGTTAACTCCTGAAATGAGCTAGGACGCGTGATTGAAAAACAGGAGAAAAAGAAACCGGGTCCGTCGACCTCCCCGAACGGGTCTGAAATTGAAGTGTATAATACACGGTTTTTCGGGATTCCGGGTCCCGGAACAAAATTCTCCGAAAATCGCATAAGATGTTCCTGGGTCAGATAAAGCGGCCACGCAAAATTTGAGCACCAACGGAAGACATTTGGGGTGTGCCGGTGTGCGAAACCGATTCGCCGAAACTCGGATTATCGTGAAAAATGCTTAAAACTCATTATTTGAGGCTGAAATCGAACAGGTTAACTCCTGAAATGAGCTAGGACGCGTGATTGAAAAACAGGAGAAAAAGAAATCGGATCCGGTACGACCTCCTGAACGCCTGAAATTGAAGTGTATAATACACGGTTTTTCGGGGTCCCGGAACAAAATTCTCCGAAAATCGCATAAGATGTTTCTGGGGTCAGATAGAGCGGCCATGCAAAATTTGAGCACCAACGGAAGACATTTGGGGGTGCCGGTGTGCCGGAAACCAGCATTCGCCGAAACTCGGATTATCGTGAAAAATGCGTTAAAACTCGTTATTTGAGGCTGAAATCGAACAGGTTAACTCCTGAAATGAGCTTGGACGCGTAATTGAAAAACAGGGAAAAAAAGAAACCGGGTCCGGTACAACCTCCCGAACGGCTGAAATTGAAGTGTATAATACACGGTTTTTCGGGATTCCGGGGTCCCAGAACAAAGTTTTCGGAAATCGCATAGGATGTTCTTGGGGTCAGATAAAGTGCCACGCAAAATTTGACCAACGGAAGACATTTGGGGGTGCCGGTGTGCCAGAAACCAGCATTCGCCAAAACTCGGATTATCGTGAAAAATGCGTTAAAACTCGTTATTTGAGGCTGAAATCGAACAGGTTAACTCCTAAAATGAGCTAGGACGCGTGATTGAAAAACAGGGAGAAAAAGAAACCGGGTCCGGTACGACCTCCCGAACGGCTGAAATTGAAGTGTATAATACACGGTTTTTCGGGATTCCGGGAACAAAATTCTCCGAAAATCGAATAAGATGTTCCTGGGGTCAGATAAAGCGGCCACGCAAAATTTGAGCACCAACGGAAGACATTTGGGGGTGCCGGTGTGCCAGAAACCAGCATTCGCCGAAACTCGGATTATCGTGAAAAATGCTTAAAACTCATTATTTGAGGCTGAAATCGAACAGGTTAACTCCTGAAATGAGCTAGGACGCGTGATTGAAAAACAGGAGAAAAAGAAATCGGATCCGGTACGACCTCCTGAACGCCTGAAATTGAAGTGTATAATACACGGTTTTTCGGGGTCCCGGAACAAAATTCTCCGAAAATCGCATAAGATGTTTCTGGGGTCAGATAGAGCGGCCATGCAAAATTTGAGCACCAACGGAAGACATTTGGGGGTGCCGGTGTGCCGGAAACCAAAGATTCGCCGAAACTCGGATTATCGTGAAAAATGCGTTAAAACTCGTTATTTGAGGTGAAATCGAACAGTTAACTCCTGAAATGAGCTTGGACGCGTAATTGAAAAACAGGGAAAAAAAGAAACCGGGTCCGGTACAACCTCCCGAACGGCTGAAATTGAAGTGTATAATACACGGTTTTTCGGGATTCCGGGGTCCCAGAACAAAGTTTTCGGAAATCGCATAGGATGTTCTTGGGGTCAGATAAAGTGCCACGCAAAATTTGACCAACGGAAGACATTTGGGGGTGCCGGTGTGCCAGAAACCAGCATTCGCTAAAACTCGGATTATCGTGAAAAATGCGTTAAAACTCGTTATTTGAGGCTGAAATCGAACAGGTTAACTCCTAAAATGAGCTAGGACGCATGATTGAAAAACAGGGAAAAAAAGAAACCGGGTCCGGTACGACCTCCCGAACGCCTGAAATTGAAGTGTATAATACACGGTTTTTCGGGATTCCGGGGTCCCGGAACAAAATTCTCCGGAAATCGCATAGGATGTTCCTGGGGTCAGATAAAGCGGCCACGCAAAAATTTGAGCACCAACTGAAGACATTTGGGGGTGCCGGTGTGCCAGAATCCAGCATTCGTCGAAACTCGGATTATCGTGGAAAATGCTTAAAAACTCGTTATTTGAGGCTGAAATCGAAGAGGCTAACTCCTGAAATGAGCTAGGACGCGTGATTGAAAAACAGGGAGAAAAAGAAACCGGTTCCGGTACGACCTCCCGAACGCCTGAAATTGAAGTGTATAATACACGGTTTTTCGGGATTCCGGTGTCCCGGAACAAGGTTCTCCGACAATCGCATAGGATGTTCCTGGGGTCAGATAAAGCGGCCACGCAAAATTGGAGCACCAATGGAAGACATTTGGGGGTGCCGATGTGCCAGAAACCAGCATTCGCCGAAAGTCGGATTATCGTGAAAAATGCGTTAAAACTCGTTATTTGAGGCTGAAATCGAACAGGTTAACTCCTAAAATGAGCTAGGACGCGTGATTGAAAAATAGGGAGAAAAAGAAACCGGGTCCGGTACGACCTCCCGAAGGGCTGAAATTGAAGTGTATAATACACGATTTTTCGAGATTCAGGGTCCCGGAACAAAATTCTCCGAAAATCGCATAAGATGTTCCTGGGGTAAGCTAAAGCAGCCGCAAAAATTTGAGCACCAACGGAAGACATTTGGGGGTGCCGGTGTGCCAGAAACCAGCATTCGCCGAAACTCGGATTATCGTGAAAAATGCCTTAAAAATCGTTATTTGAGGCTGAAATCGAACAGGTTAACTCCTGAAATGAGCTAGGACGCGTGATTGAAAAACGGGGAGAAAAAGAAACCGGGTCCGTTACGACCTCCCGAACGGCTGAAATTGAAGTGTATAATACACGGTTTTTCGGGATTCCGGGGTCCGGGAAAAAAATTCTTCGAAAATCGCATAAGATGTTCCTGGGGTCAGATAAAGCGGCCACGCAAAATTTGAGCACCAACGGAAGACATTTGGGGGTGTCGGTGTGCCAGAAACCAGCATTCGCCGAAACCCGGATTATCGTGAAAAATGCCTTAAAACTCGTTATTTGAGGTGAAATTGAACAGTTAACTCCTGAAATGAGCTAGGACGCGTGATTGAAAAACGGGAGAAAAAGAAACCGGGTCCGTTTACCTCCCGAACGGAAATTGAAGTGTATAATACACGGTTTTTCGGGATTCCGGGGTCCGGGAACAAAATTCTCCGAAAATCGCATAAGATGTTCCTGTGGTCAGATAAAGCGGCCACGCAAAATTTGAGCACCAACGGAAGACATTTGGAGGTGCCGGTTTGCGAGAAACCAGCATTCGCCGAAACTCGGATTATCGTGAAAAATGCGTTAAAACTCGTTATTTGAGGCTGAAATCGAACAGGTTAACTCCTGAAATGAGTTAGGACGCGTGATTGAAAAATAGGGACAAAAAGAAACCGGGTCCGGTACGACCTCCCGAACGGCTGAAATTGAAGTGTATAATACACGGTTTTTCGGGATTCCGGGGTCCGGAACAAAATTCTCCGAAAATAGCATAAGATGTTCCTGGGGTCAGATAAAGCGGCCACGCAAAATTTGAGCACCGGAAGGCATTTGGGGGTGCCGGTGTGCCAGAAACCAGCATTGGCTAAAACTCGGATTATCGTGAAAAATGCGTTAAAACTCGTTATTTGAGGCTGAAATCGAACAGGTTAACTCCTAAAATGAGCTAGGACGCGTGATTGAAAAACAGGGAAAAAAAGAAACCGGGTCCGGTACGACCTGCCGAACGCCTGAAATTGAAGTGTATAATACACGGTTTTTCGGGATTCCGGGGTCCCGGAACAAAATTCTCCGGAAATCGCATAGGATCTTCCTGGGGTCAGATAAAGCGGCCACGCAAAAATTTGAGCACCAACCGAAGACATTTGGGGTGCCGGTGTGCGAAATCCAAAGATTCGTCGAAACTCGGATTATCGTGGAAAATGCTTAAAAACTCGTTATTTGAGGCTGAAATCGAAGAGGCTAACTCCTGAAATGAGCCAGGACGCGTGATTGAAAAACAGGGAGAAAAAGAAATCGGGTCCGGTACGACCTCCCGAACGCCTGAAATTGAAGTGTATAATACATGGTTTTTCGGGATTCCGGTGTCCCGGAACAAGGTTCTCCGACAATCGCATAGGATGTTCCTGGGGTCAGATAAAGCGGCCACGCAAAATTTGAGCACCAATGGAAGACATTTGGGGGTGCCGATGTGCCAGAAACCAACATTCGCCGAAAGTCGGATTATCGTGAAAAATGAGTTAAAACTCGTTATTTGAGGCTGAAATCGAACAGGTTAACTCATAAAATGAGCTAGGACGCGTGATTGAAAAACAGGGAGAAAAAGAAACCGGTCCTGATTTCGACCTCCCGAACAGTTTGAAATTGAAGTGTATAATACACGATTTTTCGAGATTCTGGGGTCCCGGAACAAAATTCTCCGAAAATCGCATAAGATGTTCCTGGGGTCAGATAAAGCGGCCACAAAAATTTGAGCACCAACGGAAGACATTTGGGGGTGCCGGTGTGCCAGAAACCAGCATTCGCCGAAACTCGGATTATCGTGAAAAATGCCTTAAAACTCGTTATTTGAGGCTGAAATCGAACAGGTTAACTCCTGAAATGAGCTAGGACGCGTGATTGAAAAACGGGGAGAAAAAGAAACCGGGTCCGGTACGACCTCCCGAACGGCTGAAATTGAAGTGTATAATAATACACGGTTTTTCGGGATTCCGGGGTCCGGGAACAAAATTCTTCGAAAATCGCATAATATGTTCCTGGGGTCAGCTAAAGCGGCCACGCAAAATTTGAGCACCAACGGAAGACATTTGGGGGTGCCGGTGTGCCAGAAACCAGCATTCGCCGAAACCCGGATTATCGTGAAAAATGCCTTAAAACTCGTTATTTGAGGCTGAAATTGAACATGTTAACTCCTGAAATGAGCTAGGACGCGTGATTGAAAATCGGGGAGAAAAAGAAACCGGTCCGATCGACCTCCCGAACGGTGAAATTGAAGTGTATAATACACGGTTTTTCGGGATTCCGGCCCGGAACAAAATTCTCCGAAAATCGCATAAGATGTTCCCGTGGTCGATAAAGCGGCCACGCAAAATTTGAGCACCAACGGAAGACATTTGGAGGTGCCGGTTTGCCGAAACCAAAGATTCATTCGCCGAAACTCGGATTATTGTGAAAAATGCGTTAAAACTCGTTATTTGAGGTCGAAATCGAACAGTTAACTCCTGAAATGAGCTAGGTTGCGTGATTTAAAAACAGGGACAAAAAGAAACCGGTCCGTCGACCTCCCGAACTAGTGAAATTGAAGTGTATAACACACGGTTTTTCGGGATTCGGGGTCCCGAAAAAAATTTCCGGAAATCGCATAGGATGTTCCCGGGTCGATAAAGTGCCACGCAAAATTTGACCAACGGAAGACATTTGGGGTGCTTAGGTGTGCCGAAAAACCGCATTCGCCAAAACTCGGATTATCGTGAAAAATGCGTTAAAACTCGTTATTTGAGGTTGAAATCGAACAGGTTAACTCCTTAAATGAGCTAGGACGCGTGATTGAAAAACAGGGAGAAAAAGAAACCGGGTCCGGTACGGCCTCCCGAACGGCTGAAATTGAAGTGTATAATACACGATTTTTCGAGATTCTGGTGTCCCGGAACAAAATTCTCCGAAAATCGCATAAGATGTTCCTGGGGTCAGATAAAGCGGCCACAAAAATTTGAGCACCAACGGAAGACATTTGGGGGTGCCGGTGTGCCAGAAACCAGCATTCGCCGAAACTCGGATTATCGTGAAAAATGCCTTAAAACTCGTTATTTGAGGCTGAAATCGAACAGGTTAACTCCTGAAATGAGCTAGGACGCGTGATTGAAAAACGGGGAGAAAAAGAAACCGGTCCTGGACGACCTCCCGAGCGAGCTTGAAATTGAAGTGTATAATACACGGTTTTTCGGGATTCCGGGGTCCGGGAACAAAATTCTTCGAAAATCGCATAAGATGTTCGTGGGGTCAGATAAAGCGGCCACGCAAAATTTGAGCACCAACGGAAGACATTTGGGGGTGCCGGTGTGCCAGAAACCAGCATTCGCCGAAACCCGGATTATCGTGAAAAATGCCTTAAAACTCGTTATTTGAGGCTGAAATTGAACAGGTTAACTCCTGAAATGAGCTAGGACGCGTGATTGATAAACGTGGAGAAAAAGAAACCGGGTCCGGTACGACCTCCCGAACGGCTGAAATTGAAGTGTATAATACACGGTTTTTCGGGATTCCGGGGTCCGGGAACAAAATTCTCCGAAAATCGCATAAGATGTTCCTGTGGTCAGATAAAGCGGTCACGCAAAATTTGAGCACCAACGGAAGACATTTGGAGGTGCCGGTTTGCCAGAAACCAGCATTCGCCGAAACTCGGATTATCGTGAAAAATGCGCTAAAACTCGTTATTTGAGGCTGAAATCGAACAGGTTAACTCCTGAAATGAGCTAGGACGCGTGATTGAAAAACAGGGACAAAAAGAAACCGGGTCCGGTACGACCTCCCGAACGGCTGAAATTGAAATGTATAATACACGGTTTTTCGGGATTCCGGGGTCCGAACAAAATTCTCCGAAAATCGCATAAGATGTTCCTGGGGTCAGATAAAGCGGCCACGCAAAATTTGAGCACCAACGGAAGACATTTGGGGGTGCCGGTGTGCCAGAAACCAGCATTCGCTAAAACTCGGATTATCGTGAAAAATGCGTTAAAACTCGTTATTTGAGGCTGAAATCGAACAGGTTAACTCCTAAAATGAGCTAGGACGCGTGATTGAAAAACAGGGAAAAAAAGAAACCGGGTCCGGTACGACCTCCCGAGCGCGCCTGAAATTGAAGTGTATAATACACGGTTTTTCGGGATTCCGGTCCCGGAACAAAATTCTCCTAAATCGCATAGGATGTTCCTGGGGTCGATAAAGCGGCCACGCAAAAATTTGAGCACCAATCAAGACATTTGGGGTGTCTTTGGTGTGCGAATCCAAAGATTCGTCGAAACTCGTATTATCGTGGAAAATGCTTAAAAACTCGTTATTTGAGGCTGAAATCGAAGAGGCTAACTCCTGAAATGAGCTAGGACGCGTGATTGAAAAACAGGGAGAAAAAGAAACCGGGTTCGGTACGACCTCCCGAACGCTGAAATTGAAGTGTATAACACACGGTTTTTCGGGATTCCTGTCCGGAACAAGGTTCTCCGACAATCGCATAGGATATTCCGGGGTCGCTAAAGCGGCCACGCAAAATTTGAGCACCAACGGAAGACATTTGGGGGTGCCGGTGTGCCAGAAACCAGCATTCGCCGAAACCCGGATTATCGTGAAAAATGCCTTAAAACTCGTTATTTGAGGCTGAAATTGAACAGGTTAACTCCTGAAATGAGCTAGGACGCGTGATTGATAAACGTGGAGAAAAAGAAACCGGGTCCGGTACGACCTCCCGAACGGCTGAAATTGAAGTGTATAATACACGGTTTTTCGGGATTCCGGGGTCCGGAACAAAATTCTCCGAAAATCGCATAAGATGTTCCTGTGGTCAGATAAAGCGGCCACGCAAAATTTGAGCACCAACGGAAGACATTTGGAGGTGCCGGTTTGCCAGAAACCAGCATTCGCCGAAACTCGGATTATCGTGAAAAATGCGTTAAAACTCGTTATTTGAGGCTGAAATCGAACAGGTTAACTCCTGAAATGAGCTAGGACGCGTGATTGAAAAACAGGGAGAAAAAGAAACCGGGTCCGGTACGACCTCCCGAACGGCTGAAATTGAAGTGTATAATACACGGTTTTTCGGGATTCCGGGGTCCCGGAACAAAATTCTCCGAAAATCGCATAAGATGTTCCCGTGGTCAGATAAAGCGGCCACGCAAAATTTGAGCACCAACGGAAGACATTTGGAGGTGCCGGTTTGCCAGAAACCAGCATTCGCCGAAACTCGGATTATTGTGAAAAATGCGTTAAAACTCGTTATTTGAGGCTGAAATCGAACAGGTTAACTCCTGAAATGAGCTAGGTTGCGTGATTTAAAAACAGGGACAAAAAGAAACCGGGTCCGGTACGACCTCCCGAACGGCTGAAATTGAAGTGTATAACACACGGTTTTTCGGGATTCCGGGGTCCCGGAAAAAAATTTCCGGAAATCGCATAGGATGTTCCTGGGGTCAGATAAAGTGCCACGCAAAATTTGACCAACGGAAGACATTTGGGGGTGCTGTGCCGAAACCAAAGATTCGCCAAAACTCGGATTATCGTGAAAATGCGTTAAAACTCGTTATTTGAGGCTGAAATCGAACAGGTTAACTCCTTAAATGAGCTAGGACGCGTGATTGAAAAACAGGAGAAAAAGAAACCGGTCCCAGACGGCCTCCCGAACGGTGAAATTGAAGTGTATAATACACGGTTTTTCGGGATTTCGGGGTCCCGGAACAAAATTCTCCGAAAATCGCATAAGATGTTCCTGGGGTCAGATAAAGCGGCCACAAAAATTTGAGCACCAACGGAAGACATTTGGGGGTGCCGGTGTGCCAGAAACCAGCATTCGCCGAAACTCGGATTATCGTGAAAAATGCGTTAAAACTCGTTATTTGAGGCTGAAATCGAACAGTTAACTCCTGAAATGAGCTAGGACGCGTGATTGAAAAAAGGGAGAAAAAGAAACCGGGTCCGTGACGACCTCCCGAACGGTCCGAAATTGAAGTGTATAATACACGGTTTTTCGGGATTCCGTCCCGGAACAAAATTCTTCGAAAATCGCATAAGATGTTCCTGGGGTCGATAAAGCGGCCACGCAAAATTTGAGCACCAACGGAAGACATTTGGGGGTGCCGGTGTGCCAGAAACCAGCATTCGCCGAAACCCGGATTATCGTGAAAAATGCCTTAAAACTCGTTATTTGAGGCTGAAATTGAACAGGTTAACTCCTGAAATGAGCTAGGACGCGTGATTGATAAACGTGGAGAAAAAGAAACCGGGTCCGGTACGACCTCACGAACGGCTGAAATTGAAGTGTATAATACACGGTTTTTCGGGATTCCGGGGTCCGGGAACAAAATTCTCCGAAAATCGCATAAGATGTTCCTGTGGTCAGATAAAGCGGTCACGCAAAATTTGAGCACCAACGGAAGACATTTGGAGGTGCCGGTTTGCCAGAAACCAGCATTCGCCGAAACTCGGATTATCGTGAAAAATGCGCTAAAACTCGTTATTTGAGGCTGAAATCGAACAGGTTAACTCCTGAAATGAGCTAGGACGCGTGATTGAAAAACAGGGACAAAAAGAAACCGGTCCGTACGACCTCCCGAACGGGCCGAAATTGAAATGTATAATACACGGTTTTTCGGGATTCCGTAACAAAATTCTCCGAAAATCGCATAAGATGTTCCTGGGGTCGATATAAAGCGGCCACGCAAAATTTGAGCACCAACGGAAGACATTTGGGGGTGCCGGTGTGCCGAAACCAAGGATTCGCTAAAACTCGGATTATCGTGAAAAATGCGTTAAAACTCGTTATTTGAGGCTGAAATCGAACAGGTTAACTCCTAAAATGAGCTAGGACGCGTGATTGAAAAACAGGGAAAAAAGAAACCGGTCCGTCGACCTCCCGAACGCCCGAAATTGAAGTGTATAATACACGGTTTTTCGGGATTCCGGGAACAAAATTCTCCGGAAATCGCATAGGATGTTCCCTGGGGTCGATAAAGCGGCCACGCAAAAATTTGAGCACCAATCAAGACATTTGGGGGTCTTTGGTGTGCCGAAATCCGAAGATTCGTCGAAACTCGTATTATCGTGGAAAATGCTTAAAAACTCGTTATTTGAGGCTGAAATCGAAGAGGCTAACTCCTGAAATGAGCTAGGACGCGTGATTGAAAAACAGGGAGAAAAAGAAACCGGGTTCGGTACGACCTCCCGAACGCCTGAAATTGAAGTGTATAACACACGGTTTTTCGGGATTCCGGTGTCCCGGAACAAGGTTCTCCGACAATCGCATAGGATATTCCCGGGGTCAGCTAAAGCGGCCACGCAAAATTTGAGCACCAACGGAAGACATTTGGGGGTGCCGGTGTGCCAGAAACCAGCATTCGCCGAAACCCGGATTATCGTGAAAAATGCCTTAAAACTCGTTATTTGAGGCTGAAATTGAACAGGTTAACTCCTGAAATGAGCTAGGACGCGTGATTGATAAACGTGGAGAAAAAGAAACCGGGTCCGGTACGACCTCCCGAACGGCTGAAATTGAAGTGTATAATACACGGTTTTTCGGGATTCCGGGGTCCGGGAACAAAATTCTCCGAAAATCGCATAAGATGTTCCTGTGGTCAGATAAAGCGGCCACGCAAAATTTGAGCACCAACGGAAGACATTTGGAGGTGCCGGTTTGCCAGAAACCAGCATTCGCCGAAACTCGGATTATCGTGAAAAATGCGCTAAAACTCGTTATTTGAGGCTGAAATCGAACAGGTTAACTCCTGAAATGAGCTAGGACGCGTGATTGAAAAACAGGGACAAAAAGAAACCGGTCCGTCCTAGGACGACCTCCCGAACGGTACGAAATTGAAATGTATAATACACGGTTTTTCGGGATTCCGTAACAAAATTCTCCGGAAATCGCATAGGATGTTCCTGGGGTCAGATAAGCGGCCACGCAAAATTTGAGCACCAACGGAAGACATTTGGGGTGCCGGTGTGCGAAAACCAAAGATTCGCTAAAACTCGGATTATCGTGAAAAATGCGTTAAAACTCGTTATTTGAGGTCAAATCGAACAGTTAACTCCTAAAATGAGCTAGGACGCGTGATTGAAAAACAGGGAAAAAAAGAAACCGGGTCCGGTACGACCTCCCGAACGGCTGAAATTGAAGTGTATAATACACGGTTTTTCGGGATTCCGGGGTCCCGGAACAAAATTCTCCGGAAATCGCATAGGATGTTCCTGGGGTCAGATAAAGCGGCCACGCAAAAATTTGAGCACCAACTGAAGACATTTGGGGGTGCTGGTGTGCCAGAATCCAGCATTCGTCGAAACTCGTATTATCGTGGAAAATGCTTAAAAACTCGTTATTTGAGGCTGAAATCGAAGAGGCTAACTCCTGAAATGAGCTAGGACGCGTGATTGAAAAACAGGGAGAAAAAGAAACCGGGTTCGATGCGACCTCCCGAACAACAAATTGAAGTGTATAACACACGGTTTTTCGGGATTCCGGTGTCCCGGAACAAGGTTCTCCGACAATCGCATAGGATATTCCCGGGGTCAGCTAAAGCGGCCACGCAAAATTTGAGCACCAACGGAAGACATTTGGGGGTGCCGGTGTGCCAGAAACCAGCATTCGCCGAAACCCGGATTATCGTGAAAAATGCCTTAAAACTCGTTATTTGAGGCTGAAATTGAACAGGTTAACTCCTGAAATGAGCTAGGACGCGTGATTGATAAACGTGGAGAAAAAGAAACCGGGTCCGGTACGACCTCCCGAACGGCTGAAATTGAAGTGTATAATACACGGTTTTTCGGGATTCCGGGGTCCGGGAACAAAATTCTCCGAAAATCGCATAAGATGTTCCTGTGGTCAGATAAAGCGGCCACGCAAAATTTGAGCACCAACGGAAGACATTTGGAGGTGCCGGTTTGCCAGAAACCAGCATTCGCCGAAACTCGGATTATCGTGAAAAATGCGCTAAAACTCGTTATTTGAGGCTGAAATCGAACAGGTTAACTCCTGAAATGAGCTAGGACGCGTGATTGAAAAACAGGGACAAAAAGAAACCGGGTCCGGTACGACCTCCCGAACGGCTGAAATTGAAATGTATAATACACGGTTTTTCGGGATTCCGGGGTCCGAACAAAATTCTCCGAAAATCGCATAAGATGTTCCTGGGTCGATAAAGCGGCCACGCAAAATTTGAGCACCAACGGAAGACATTTGGGGGTGCCGGTGTGCCAGAAACCAGCATTCGCTAAAACTCGGATTATCGTGAAAAATGCGTTAAAACTCGTTATTTGAGGCTGAAATCGAACAGGTTAACTCCTAAAATGAGCTAGGACGCGTGATTGAAAAACAGGGAAAAAAAAACCGGTCCGATTTACCTCCCGAACGCCCGAAATTGAAGTGTATAATACACGGTTTTTCGGGATTCCGCGGTCCCGGAACAAAATTCTCCGGAAATCGCATAGGATGTTCCTGGGGTCGATAAAGCGGCCACGCAAAAATTTGAGCACCAATCAAGACATTTGGGGTGCTTTGGTGTGCGAAATCCAAAGATTCGCCGAAACTCGGATTATCGTGAAAAATGCGCTAAAACTCGTTATTTGAGGCTGAAATCGAACAAGTTAACTCCTGAAATGAGCTAGGACGCGTGATTGAAAAACAGGGACAAAAAGAAACCGGTCCGATTTACCTCCCGAACTACCGAAATTGAAATGTATAATACACGGTTTTTCGGGATTCCGGGGTCCGGAACAAAATTCTCCGAAAATCGCATAAGATGTTCCTGGGGTCAGATAAAGCGGCCACGCAAAATTTGAGCACCAACGGAAGACATTTGGGGGTGCCGGTGTGCGTAAAACCAAAGATTCGCTAAAACTCGGATTATCGTGAAAATGCGTTAAAACTCGTTATTTGAGGTCAAATCGAACAGTTAACTCCTAAAATGAGCTAGGACGCGTGATTGAAAAACAGGAAAAAAGAAACCGGTCCTGTACGACCTCCCGAACGCCCGAAATTGAAGTGTATAATACACGGTTTTTCGGGATTCCGGAACAAAATTCTCCGGAAATCGCATAGGATGTTCCCTGGGGTCGATAAAGCGGCCACGCAAAAATTTGAGCACCAATCAAGACATTTGGGGTGCTTTGGTGTGCCGAATCCAAAGATTCGTCGAAACTCGTATTATCGTGGAAAATGCTTAAAAACTCGTTATTTGAGGCTGAAATCGAAGAGGCTAACTCCTGAAATGAGCTAGGACGCGTGATTGAAAAACAGGGAGAAAAAGAAACCGGGTTCGGTACGACCTCCCGAACGCCTGAAATTGAAGTGTATAACACACGGTTTTTCGGGATTCCGTGTCCCGAACAAGGTTCTCCGACAATCGCATAGGATATTCCCGGGTCGCTAAAGCGGCCACGCAAAATTTGAGCACCAACGGAAGACATTTGGGGTGCCGGTGTGCCGTAAACCAAAGATTCGCCGAAACTCGGATTATCGTGAAAAATGCGTTAAAACTCGTTATTTGAGGCTGAAATCGAACAGGTTAACTCCTAAAATGAGCTAGGACGCGTGATTGAAAAACAGGGACAAAAAGAAACCGGGTCCGGTACGACCTCCCGAACGGCTGAAATTGAAGTGTATAATACACGGTTTTTCGGGATTCCGAGGTCCGGAACAAAATTCTCCGAAAATAGCATAAGATGTTCCTGGGGTCAGATAAAGCGGCCACGCAAAATTTGAGCACCGGAAGGCATTTGGGGGTGCCGGTGTGCCAGAAGCCAGCATTGGCTAAAACTCGGATTATCGTGAAAAATGCGTTAAAACTCGTTATTTGAGGCTGAAATCGAACAGGTTAACTCCTAAAATGAGCTAGGACGCGTGATTGAAAAACAGGGAAAAAAAGAAACCGGTCCTGTTTACCTCCCGAACGCCCAAATTGAAGTGTATATATAATACACGGTTTTTCTGGATTCCGGGTCCCGAACAAAATTCTCCGGAAATCGCATAGGATGTTCCTGGGGTCGATAAAGCGGCCACGCAAAATTTGAGCACCAATCAAGACATTTGGGGGTGCTTGGTGTGCCGAATCCAAAGATTCGTCGAAACTCGGATTATCAGGGAAAATGCTTAAAAACTCGTTATTTGAGGCTGAAATCGAACAGGTTAACTCCTGAAATGAGCTAGGACGCGTGATTGAAAAACGGGGAGAAAAATAAACCGGGTCCGGTACGACCTCCCGAACGGCTGAAATTGAAGTTTATAATACACGGTTTTTCGGGATTCCGGGGTCCGGGAACAAAATTCTTCGAAAATCGCATAATATGTTCCTGGGGTCAGCTAAAGCGGCCACGCAAAATTTGAGCACCAACGGAAGACATTTGGGGGTGCCGGTGTGCCAGAAACCAGCATTCGCCGAAACCCGGATTATCGTGAAAAATGCCTTAAAACTCGTTATTTGAGGCTGAAATTGAACATGTTAACTCCTGAAATGAGCTAGGACGCGTGATTGAAAAACGGGGAGAAAAAGAAACCGGGTCCGGTACGACCGCCCGAACGGCTGAAATTGAAGTGTATAATACACGGTTTTTCGGGATTCCGGGGTCCGGGAACAAAATTCTCCGAAAATCGCATAAGATGTTCCTGTGGTCAGATAAAGCGGCCACGCAAAATTTGAGCACCAACGGAAGACATTTGGAGGTGCCGGTTTGCCAGAAACCAGCATTCGCCGAAACTCGGATTATTGTGAAAAATGCGTTAAAACTCGTTATTTGAGGCTGAAATCGAACAGGTTAACTCCTGAAATGAGCTAGGTTGCGTGATTTAAAAACAGGGACAAAAAGAAACCGGGTCCGGTACGACCTCCCGAACGGCTGAAATTGTAGTGTATAATACACGGTTTTTCGGGATTCTGGTCCCTAAAAAATTTCCGGAAATCGCATAGGATGTTCCCTGGGGTCGATAAAGTGCCACGCAAAATTTGACCAACGGAAGACATTTGGGGGTGCTTGGTGTGCGAAACCAAAGATTCGCCAAAACTCGGATTATTGTGAAAAATGCGTTAAAACTCGTTATTTGAGGCTGAAATCGAACAGGTTAACTCCTAAAATGAGCTAGGACGCGTGATTGAAAAACAGGGAAAAAAAGAAACCGGGTCCGGTACGACCTCCCGAACGCCTGAAATTGAAGTGTATAATACACGGTTTTTCGGGATTCCGGAACAAAATTCTCCGGAAATCGCATAGGATGTTCCTGGGGTCAGATAAAGCGGCCACGCAAAAATTTGAGCACCAACTGAAGACATTTGGGGGTGCCGGTGTGCCAGAATCCAGCATTCGTCGAAACTCGTATTATCGTGGAAAATGCTTAAAAACTCGTTATTTGAGGCTGAAATCGAAGAGGCTAACTCCTGAAATGAGCAAGGACGCGTGATTGAAAAACAAGGAGAAAAAGAAACCGGGTTCGGTACGACCTCCCGAACGCCTGAAATTGAAGTGTATAACACACGGTTTTTCGGGATTCCGGTGTCCCGGAACAAGGTTCTCCGACAATCGCATAGGATATTCCCGGGGTCAGCTAAAGCGGCCACGCAAAATTTGAGCACCAACGGAAGACATTTGGGGGTGCCGGTGTGCCAGAAACCAGCATTCGCCGAAACTCGGATTATCGTGAAAAATGCGTTAAAACTCGTTATTTGAGGCTGAAATCGAACAGGTTAACTCCTAAAATGAGCTAGGACGCGTGATTGAAAAACAGGGAGAAAAAGAAACCGGGTCCGTTTACCTCCCAAACGGTACAAATTGAAGTGTATAATACACGATTTTTCGGGATTCTGGGGTCCCGGAACAAAATTCTCCGAAAATCGCATAAGATGTTCCTGGGGTCAGATAAAGCGGCCACAAAAATTTGAGCACCAACGGAAGACATTTGGGGGTGCCGGTGTGCCAGAAACCAGCATTCGCCGAAACTCGGATTATCGTGAAAAATGCGTTAAAACTCGTTATTTGAGGCTCAAATCGAACAGGTTAACTCCTGAAATGAGCTAGGACGCGTAATTGAAAAACAGGGAAAAAAAGAAACCGGGTCCGGTACGACCTCCCGAACGGCTGAAATTGAAGTGTATAATACACGGTTTTTCGGGATTCCGGGGTCCGGGAACAAAATTCTTCGAAAATCGCATAAGATGTTCCTGGGGTCGATATAAAGCGGCCACGCAAAATTTGAGCACCAACGGAAGACATTTGGGGGTGCCGGTGTGCGAAAACCAAAGATTCGCCGAAACCCGGATTATCGTGAAAAATGCCTTAAAACTCGTTATTTGAGGTCAAAATTGAACAGTTAACTCTGAAATGAGCTAGGACGCGTGATTGATAAACGGGGAGAAAAAGAAACCGGGACCGGTACGACCTCCCGAACGGCATAAATTGAAGTGTATAATACACGGTTTTTCGGGATTCCGGGGTCCCGGAAAAAAATTTCCGGAAATCGCATAGGATGTTCCTGGGGTCAGATAAAGTGCCACGCAAAATTTGACCAACGGAAGACATTTGGGGTGCTGCCGTGTGCCGAAAACCAATTTCGCCAAAACTCGGATTATCGTGAAAAATGCGTTAAAACTCGTTATTTGAGGCTGAAATCGAACAGGTTAACTCCTTAAATGAGCTAGGACGCGTGATTGAAAAACAGGGAAAAAAAGAAACCGGGTCCGGTACGACCTCCCGAACGCCTGAAATTGAAGTGTATAATACACGGTTTTTCGGGATTCCGGAACAAAATTCTCCGGAAATCGCATAGGATGTTCCCTGGGTCGATATAAGCGGCCACGCAAAATTTGAGCACCAATCAAGACATTTGGGGTGCCGTGCCGTGTGCCGAATCCAAAGATTCGTCGAAACTCGTATTATCGTGGAAAATGCTTAAAAACTCGTTATTTGAGGCTGAAATCGAAGAGGCTAACTCCTGAAATGAGCAAGGACGCGTGATTGAAAAACAAGGAGAAAAAGAAACCGGGTTCGGTACGACCTCCCGAACGCCTGAAATTGAAGTGTATAACACACGGTTTTTCGGGATTCCGGTGTCCCGGAACAAGGTTCTCCGACAATCGCATAGGATATTCCCGGGGTCAGCTAAAGCGGCCACGCAAAATTTGAGCACCAACGGAAGACATTTGGGGTGCCGGTGTGCGAAACCAAAGATTCGCCGAAACTCGGATTATCGTGAAAAATGCGTTAAAACTCGTTATTTGAGGCTGAAATCGAACAGGTTAACTCCTAAAATGAGCTAGGACGCGTGATTGAAAAACAGGGAGAAAAAGAAACCGGGTCCGGTACGACCTCCCAAACGGCTGAAATTGAAGTGTATAATACACGATTTTTCGAGATTCTGGGGTCCCGGAACAAAATTCTCCGAAAATCGCATAAGATGTTCCTGGGGTCAGATAAAGCGGCCACAAAAATTTGAGCACCAACGGAAGACATTTGGGGGTGCCGGTGTGCCAGAAACCAGCATTCGCCGAAACTCGGATTATCGTGAAAAATGCGTTAAAACTCGTTATTTGAGGCTCAAATCGAACAGGTTAACTCCTGAAATGAGCTAGGACGCGTAATTGAAAAACAGGGAAAAAAAGAAACCGGGTCCGGTACGACCTCCCGAACGGCTGAAATTGAAGTGTATAATACACGGTTTTTCGGGATTCCGGGGTCCGGGAACAAAATTCTTCGAAAATCGCATAAGATGTTCCTGGGGTCAGATAAAGCGGCCACGCAAAATTTGAGCACCAACGGAAGACATTTGGGGGTGCCGGTGTGCCAGAAACCAGCATTCGCCGAAACCCGGATTATCGTGAAAAATGCCTTAAAACTCGTTATTTGAGGCTGAAATTGAACAGGTTAACTCCTGAAATGAGCTAGGACGCGTGATTGATAAACGGGGAGAAAAAGAAACCGGGACCGTACGACCTCCCGAACGGCTGAAATTGAAGTGTATAATACACGGTTTTTCGGGATTCTGGGGTCCCTAAAAAAATTTCCGGAAATCGCATAGGATGTTCCCTGGGTCGATAAAGTGCCACGCAAAATTTGAGCACCAACGGAAGACATTTGGGGGTGCCGGTGTGCCGAAACCAAATTCGCCAAAACTCGGATTATCGTGAAAAATGCGTTAAAACTCGTTATTTGAGGCTGAAATCGAACAGGTTAACTCCTTAAATGAGCTAGGACGCGTGATTGAAAAACGGGGAGAAAAAGAAACCGGTCCTCGACCTCCCGAACGGCTGAAATTGAAGTGTATAATACACGGTTTTTCGTGAATCCGGGTCCCTGAAAAAATTTCCGGAAATCGCATAGGATGTTCCCTGGGGTCGAGATAAAGTGCCACGCAAAATTCGAGCACCAACGGAAGACATTTGGGGTGCTGCGGTGTGCCGAAAACCAAAGATTCGCCAAAACTCGGATTATCGTGAAAATGCGTTAAAACTCGTTATTTGAGGCTGAAATCGAACAGGTTAACTCCTTAAATGAGCTAGGACGCGTGATTGAAAAACAGGAGAAAAAGAAACCGGTCCGTCGACCTCCCGACTACAGTTTGAAATTAAAGTGTATAATACACGATTTTTCGAGATTCGGGGTCCCGAACAAAATTCTCCGAAAATCGCATAAGATGTTCCTGGGGTCAGATAAAGCGGCCGCAAAAATTTGAGCACCAACGGAAGACATTTGGGGGTGCCGGTGTGCGAAACCAAAGATTCGCCAAACTCGGATTATCGTGAAAAATGCCTTAAAACTCGTTATTTGAGGTGAAATCGAAACAGTTAACTCCTGAAATGAGCTAGGACGCGTGATTGAAAAACGGGAGAAAAAGAAACCGGGTCCTGTCGACCTCCCGAACGGTGAAATTGAAGTGTATAATACACGGTTTTTCGGGATTCCGGAACAAAATTCTCCGAAAATCGCATAAGATGTTCCCGGGGTCAGATAAAGCGGCCACGCAATATTTGAGCACCAACGGAAGACATTTGGGGGTGCCGGTGTGCGAAACCAAAGATTCGCCGAAACCCGGATTATCGTGAAAAATGCCTTAAAACTCATTATTTGAGGTCTGAAATTGAACAGGTTAACTCCTGAAATGAGCTAGGACGCGTGATTGATAAACGGGGAGAAAAAGAAACCGGGTCCGGTACGACCTCCCGAACGGCATAAATTGAAGTGTATAATACACGGTTTTTCGGGATTCCGGGGTCCCGGAAAAAAATTTCCGGAAATCGCATAGGATGTTCCTGGGGTCAAATAAAGTGCCACGCAAAATTTGACCAACGGAAGACATTTGGGGGTGCCGGTGTGCCAGAAACCAGCATTCGCCAAAACTCGGATTATCGTGAAAAATGCGTTAAAACTCGTTATTTGAGGCTGAAATCGAACAGGTTAACTCCTAAAATGAGCTAGGACGCGTGATTGAAAAACAGGGAGAAAAAGAAACCGGGTCCGGTACGACCTCCCGAACGGCTGAAATTAAAGTGTATAATACATGATTTTTCGAGATTCTGGGGTCCCGGAACAAAATTCTCCGAAAATCGCATAAGATGTTCCTGGGGTCAGATAAAGCGGCCGCAAAAATTTGAGCACCAACGGAAGACATTTGGGGGTGCCGGTGTGTGCGAAAACCAAAGATTCGCCGAAACTCGGATTATCGTGAAAAATGCCTTAAAACTCGTTATTTGAGGCTGAAATCGAACAGGTTAACTCCTGAAATGAGCTAGGACGCGTGATTGAAAAACGGGGAGAAAAAGAAACCGGGTCCGGTACGACCTCCCGAACGGCTGAAATTGAAGTGTAAAATACACGGTTTGTCGGGATTCCGGGGTCCGGGAACAAAATTCTTCGAAAATCGCATAAGATGTTCCTGGGGTCAGATAAAGCGGCCACGCAAAATTTGAGCACCAACGGAAGACATTTGGGGGTGCCGGTGTGCCAGAAACCAGCATTCCCCGAAACCCGGATTATTGTGAAAAATGCCTTAAAACTCGTTATTTGAGGCTGAAATTGAACAGGTTAACTCCTGAAATGAGCTAGGACGCGTGATTGATAAACGGGGAGAAAAAGAAACCGGGTCCGGTACGACCTCCCGAACGGCATAAATTGAAGTGTATAATACACGGTTTTTCGGGATTCCGGGGTCCCGGAAAAAAATTTCCGGAAATCGCATAGGATGTTCCTGGGGTCAGATAAAGTGCCACGCAAAATTTGACCAACGGAAGACATTTGGGGGTGCCGGTGTGCCGAAAACCAAAGATTCGCCAAAACTCGGATTATCGTGAAAAATGCGTTAAAACTCGTTATTTGAGGCTGAAATCGAACAGTTAACTCCTGAAATGAGCTAGGACGCGTGATTGAAAAACAGGGAGAAAAAGAAACCGGGTCCGGTACGACCTCCCGAACGGCTGAAATTGAAGTGTATAATACACGGTTTTTCGTGAATCCGGGGTCCCGGAAAAAAATTTCCGGAAATCGCATAGGATGTTCCTGGGGTCAGATAAAGTGCCACGCAAAATTTGACCAACGGAAGACATTTGGGGGTGCCGGTGTGCCAGAAACCAGCATTCGCCAAAACTCGGATTATCGTGAAAAATGCGTTAAAACTCGTTATTTGAGGCTGAAATCGAACAGGTTAACTCCTTAAATGAGCTAGGACGCGTGATTGAAAAACAGGGAGAAAAAGAAACCGGTCCTGCATTTACCTCCCGAACTACCGAAATTAAAGTGTACAATACACGATTTTTCGAGATTCTGGGGTCCCGGAACAAAATTCTCCGAAAATCGCATAAGATGTTCCTGGGGTCAGATAAAGCGGCCGCAAAAATTTGAGCACCAACGGAAGACATTTGGGGGTGCCGGTGTGCCAGAAACCAGCATTCGCCGAAACTCGGATTATCGTGAAAAATGCCTTAAAACTCGTTATTTGAGGCTGAAATCGAACAGGTTAACTCCTGAAATAAGCTAGGACGCGTGATTGAAAAACGGGGAGAAAAAGAAACCGGGTCCGGTACGACCTCCCGAACGGCTGAAATTGAAGTGTATAATACACGGTTTTTCGGGATTCCGGGGTCCGGGAACAAAATTCTTCGAAAATCGCATAAGATGTTCCTGGGGTCAGATAAAGCGGCCACGCAAAATTTGAGCACCAACGGAAGACATTTGGGGGTGCCGGTGTTTTAGAAACCAGCATTCGCCGAAACCCGGATTATCGTGAAAAATGCCTTAAAACTCGTTATTTGAGGCTGAAATTGAACAGGTTAACTCCTGAAATGAGCTAGGACGCGTGATTGATAAACGGGGAGAAAAAAGAAACCGGGTCCGGTACGACCTCCCGAACGGCTGAACTTGAAGTGTATAATACACGGTTTTTCGGGATTCCGGGGTATGGGAACAAAATTCTCCGAAAATCGCATAAGATGTTCCTGTGGTCAGATAAAGCGGCTACGCAAAATTTGAGCACCAACGGAAGACATTTGGAGGTGCCGGTTTGCCAGAAACCAGCATTCGCTAAAACTCGGATTATCGTGAAAAATGCGTTAAAACTCGTTATTTGAGGCTGAAATCGAACAGGTTAACTCCTAAAATGAGCCAGGACGCGTGATTGAAAAACAGGGAAAAAAGAAACCGGGTCCGACCTCCCGAACGCCTCGAAATTGAAGTGTATAATACACGGTTTTTCGGGATTCCGGGAACAAAATTCTCCGGAAATCGCATAGGATGTTCCTGGGGTCAGATAAAGCGGCCACGCAAAAATTTGAGCACCAACTGAAGACATTTGGGGGTGCCGGTGTGCCAGAATCCAGCATTCGTCGAAACTCGGATTATCGTGGAAAATGCTTAAAAACTCGTTATTTGAGGCTGAAATCGAAGAGGCTAACTCCTGAAATGAGCTAGGACGCGTGATTGAAAAACAGGGAGAAAAAGAAACCGGGTCCGGTACGACCTCTCGAACGCCTGAAATTGAAGTGTATAATACACGGTTTTTCGGGATTCCGGTGTCCCGGAACAAGGTTCTCCGACAATCGCATAGGATGTTCCCGGGGTCAGATAAAGCGGCCACGCAAAATTTGAGCACCAACGGAACACTTTGGGGGTGCCGGTGTGCCAGAAACCAGCATTCGCCGAAACTC
Source organism: Silene latifolia (assembly GCF_048544455.1). NCBI lineage: Eukaryota > Viridiplantae > Streptophyta > Magnoliopsida > Caryophyllales > Caryophyllaceae > Silene > Silene latifolia. Next base: position 345,551,007 of record NC_133537.1, on the reverse strand, counting down.
GGATTATCGTGAAAAATGCGTTAAAACTCGTTATTTGAGGCTGAAATCGAACAGGTTAACTCCTAAAATGAGCTAGGACGCGTGATTGAAAAACGGGGAGAAAAAGAAACCGGGTCTGGTACGACCTCCCGAACGGCTGAAATTGAAGTGTATAATACTCGGTTTTTCGGGATTCCGGGGTTTGGGAACAAAATTCTCCGAAAATAGCATAAGATGTTCCTGTGGTCAGATAAAGCGGCCACGCAAAATTTGAGCACCAACGGAAGACATTTGGAGGTGCCGGTTTGCCAGAAACCAGCATTCGCCGAAATTCGGATTATCGTGAAAAATGCGTTAAAACTCGTTATTTGAGGCTGAAATCGAACAAGTTAACTCTTGAAATAAGCTAGGACGCGTGATTGAAAAACTGGGAGAAAAAGAAATCGGGTCCGGTACGACCTCCCGAACGCCTGAAATTGAAGTGTATAATACACGGTTTTTCGGGATTCCGGGGTCCCGGGGTCCCGGAACAAAGTTCTCCGACAATCGCATAGGATGTTCCCAGGGTCAGATAAAGCGGCCACGCAAAATTTGAGCACCAATGGAAGACATTTGGGGGTGCCGGTGTGCCAGAAACCAGCATTCGCCGAAACTCGGATTATCGTGAAAAATGCGTTAAAATTCGTTATTTGAGGCTCAAATCGAACAGGTTAACTCCTGAAATGAGCTAGGACGCGTAATTGAAAAACAGGGAAAAAAAGAAACCGGGTCCAGTACGACCTCCCGAACGGCTGAAATTGAAGTGTATAATACACGGTTTTTCGGGATTCCGGGGTCCCGGAAAAACATTTCCGGAAATCGCATAGGATGTTCCTGGGGTCAGATAAAGTGCCACGCAAAATTTGACCAACGGAAGACATTTGGGGGTGCTTGGTGTGCGAAACCAAAGATTCGCCAAAACTCGGATTATCGTGAAAAATGCGTTAAAACTCGTTATTTGAGGCCGAAATCGAACAGGTTAACTCCTAAAATGAGCTAGGACGCGTGATTGAAAAACGGTCCTGTTTACCTCCCGAACTACTGAAATTGAAGTGTATAATACACGGTTTTTCGGGATTCCGGCCCGGAACAAAATTCTCCGAAAATCGCATAAGATGTTCCCGTGGTCGATAAAGCGGCCACGCAAAATTTGAGCACCAACGGAAGACATTTGGGGTGCTTGGTGTGCGAAAACCAAAGATTCGCCGAAACCCGGATTATCGTGAAAAATACCTTAAAACTCGTTATTTGAGGCTGAAATCGAACAGGTTAACTCCTGAAATGAGCTAGGACGCGTGATTGAAAAACAGGGAGAAAAAGAAACCGGTCCTCGACCCTCCCGAACGGCTGAAATTGAAGTGTATAATACACGGTTTTTCGGGATTCCGGGGTCCGGGAAAAAAATTCTCCGAAAATCGCATAAGATGTTCCTGGGGCCAGAAAAAGCGGCCACGCAAAATTTGAGCACCAACGGAAGACATTTGGGGGTGCCGGTTTGCCAGAAACCAGCATTCGCCGAAACTCGGATTATCGTGAAAAATGCGTTAAAACTCGTTATTTGAGGCTGAAATCGAACAAGTTAACTCCTGATATGAGCTAGGACGCGTGATTGAAAAACAGGGACAAAAAGAAACGGGGTCCGGTACGACCTCCCGAACGGATGAAATTGAAGTGTATAATACACGGTTTTTCGGGATTCCGGGGTCCGGAACAAAATTCTCCGAAAATCGCATAAGATGTTCCTGGGGTCAGATAAAGCGGCCACGCAAAATTTGAGCACCAACGGAAGACATTTGGGGGTGCCGGTGTGCCAGAAACCAGCATTCGCCGAAACTCGGATTATCGTGAAAAATGCCTTAAAAGTCGTTATTTGAGGCTGAAATCGAACAGGTTAACTCTTGAAATGAGCTAGGACGCGTGATTGAAAAACTGGGAGAAAAAGAAATCGGGTCCGGTACGACCTCCCGAACGCCTGAAATTGAAGTGTATAATACACGGTTTTTCGGGATTCCGGGGTCCCGGAACAAAGTTCTCCGACAATCGTATAGGATGTTCCTGGGGTCAGATAAAGCGGCCACGCAAAATTTGAGCACCAATGGAAGACATTTGGGGTGCTTGGTGTGCGAAACCAAAGATTCGCCGAAACTCGGATTATCGTGAAAAATGCGTTAAAACTCGTTATTTGAGGCTGAAATCGAACAGGTTAACTCCTGAAATGAGCTAGGACGCGTAATTGAAAAACAGGGAGAAAAAAACCGGGTCCGGTACGACCTCCCGAACGGCTGAAATTGAAGTGTATAATACACGAATTTTCGGGATTCTGGGGTCCCGGAACAAAATTCTCCGAAAATTGCATAAGATGTTCGTGGGGCCAGATAAAGCGGCCACAAAAATTTGAGCACCAACGGAAGACATTTGGGGGTGCCGGTGTGCCAGAAACCAGCAATTGTTGAAACTCGGATTATCGTGAAAAATGCGTTAAAACTCGTTATTTGAGGCTGAACGAATAGGTTAACTCCTGAAATGAGCTAGGACGCGTGATTGAAAAACAGGGAGAAAAAGAAACCGGGTCCGGTACGACCTCCCGAACGCCTGAAATTGAAGAGTATAATACACGATTTTTCGGGATTTCGGGGTCCCGGAATAAAATTCTCTGACAATCGCATAGGATGTTCCTGGGGTCAGATAAATCGGTCACCTAAAATTTGAGCACCAACGGAAGACATTTGGGGCTGCCGGTGTGCTAGAAACCAACATTCGCCGAAACTCGGATTATCGTGAAAAATGTGTTAAAACTCGTTAATTGAGGCTGAAATCGAACAGGTTAACTCCTGAAATGAGCTAGGACGCGTGATTGAAAAACAGGGAGAAAAAGAAACCGGGTCCGGTACGACCTCCCGAACGGCTGAAATTGAAGTGTATAATACACGGTTTTTCGGGATTCCGGGGTCGCAGAATAAAATTCTCCGACAATCGCATAGGATGTTCCTGGGGTCAGATAAATCGGTCACGCAAAATTTGAGCACCAACGGAAGACATTTGGGGCTGCCGGTGTGCTAGAAACCAACATTCGCCGAAACTCGGATTATCGTGAAAAATGTGTTAAAACTCGTTAATTGAGGTCAAATCGAACAGGTTAACTCCTGAAATGAGCTAGGACGCGTGATTGAAAAACAGGAGAAAAAGAAACCGGTCCGATTTACCTCCCGAACGGCTGAAATTGAAGTGTATAATACACGGTTTTTCGGGATTCCGGGGTCCCGAAACAAAATCCTCCGGAAATCGCATAGGATGTTCCTGGGGTCAGATAAAGTGGCCACGCAAAATTTGAGCACCAACGGAAGACATTTGGGTGCGCTGGGGGTGCCGGTGTGCCAGAAACCAGCATTCGCCGAAACTCGGATTATCGTGAAAAATGCGGTAAAACTCGTTATTTAAGGCTGAATCGAACAGGTTAACTCCTGAAATGAGCTAGGACGCGTGATTGAAAAACAGGGAAAAAAAAGAAACAGTGGTCCGTCACGACCTCCCGAACTACCAAATTGAATCGTATAATACACGGTTTTCGGGATTCCGAGATCCCGGAAAAAATTTCTCCGGAAATCGCATAGGATGTTCTGGGGTGAGATAAAGCGGCCACGCAAAATTTGAGCACCAACGGAAGATATTTGGGGGTGCCGGTGTGCCAGAAACCAGCATTCGCCGAAACTCGGATTATCGTGAAAATGCGTTAAAACTCGTTATTTGAGGTCAAATCGAACAGTTAACTCCTAAAATGAGCTAGGACGCGTGATTGAAAGACAGGGAGAAAAAGAAACCGGTCCGTCGACCTCCCGAACGGCTGAAATTGAAGTGTATAATACACGATTTTTCGGGATTCTGGGGTCCCGGAACAAAATTCTCCGAAAATTGCATAAGATGTTCCTGGGGTCAGATAAAGCGGCCACAAAAATTTGAGCCCCAACGGAAGACATTTGGGGGTGCCGGTGTGCCAGAAACCAGCATTCGTTGAAACTCGGATTATCGTGAAAAATGCGTTAAAACTCGTTATTTGAGGCTGAACGAACAGGTTAACTCCTGAAATGAGCTAGGACGCGTGATTGAAAAACTGGGAGAAAAAGAAACCGGGTCCGGTACGACCTCCCGAACGCCTGAAATTGAAGTGTATAATACACGGTTTTTCGGGATTCCGGGGTCCGGGAACAAAATTCTCCGAAAATCGCTTAAGATGTTCCTGTGGTCAGATAAAGCGGCCACGCAAAATTTGAGCACCAACGGAAGAAATTTGGGGGTGCCGGTTTGCCAGAAACCAGGATTCGCCGAAACTCGGATTATCCTGAAAAATGCGTTAAAACTCGTTATTTGAGGCTGAAATCGAACAGGTTAACTCCTGAAATGAGCTAGAACGCGTGATTGAAAAACAGGGACAAAAAACCGGGTCCGGTACGACCTCCCGAACGGCTGAAATTGAAGTGTATAATACACGATTTTTCAGGATTTCGGGGTCCCGGAATAAAATTCTCCGACAATCGCATAGGATGTTCCTGGGGTCAGATAAATCGGTCACGCAAAATTTGAGCACCAACGGAAGACATTTGGGGCTGCCGGTGTGCTAGAAACCAGCATTCGCCGAAACTCGGATTATCGTGAAAAATGTGTTAAAACTCGTTAATTGAGGCTGAAATCGAACAGGTTAACTCCTGAAATGAGCTAGGACCCGTGATTGAAAAACAGGGAGAAAAAGAAACCGGGTCCGGTACGACCTCCCGAACGGCTGAAATTGAAGTGTATAATACACGGTTTTTCGGGATTCCGGGGTCCCGGAACAAAATCCTCCGGAAATCGCATAGGATGTTCCTGTGGTCAGATAAAGTGGCCACGCAAAATTTGAGCACCAACGGAAGAAATTTGGGTGAGCTGGGGGTGCCGGTGTGCCAGAAACCAGTATTCGCCGAAACTCGGATTATCGTGAAAAATGCGGTAAAACTCGTTATTTAAGGCTGAATCGAACAGGTTAACTCCTGAAATGAGCTAGGACGCGTGATTGAAAAACAGGGAAAAAAAAAGAAACAGGTCCCAGTTTACCTCCCGAACGGCTGAAATTGAACTGTATAATACACGGTTTTCGGGATTCCGAGATCCCGGAAAAAATTTCTCCGGAAATCGCATAGGATGTTCTGGGGTGAGATAAAGCGGCCACGCAAAATTTGAGCACCAACGGAAGATATTTGGGGGTGCCGGTGTGCCAGAAACCAGCATTCGCCGAAACTCGGATTATCGTGAAAAATGCGTTAAAACTCGTTATTTGAGGCTGAAATCGAACAGGTTAACTCCTAAAATGAGCTAGGACGCGTGATTGAAAAACAGGGAGAAAAAGAAACCGGGTCCGGTACGACCTCCCGAACGGCCTAAATTGAAGTGTATAATACACGATTTTTCGGGATTCTGGGGTCCCGGAACAAAATTCTCCGAAAATTGCATAAGATGTTCCTGGGGTCAGATAAAGCGGCCACAAAAATTTGAGCACCAACGGAAGACATTTGGGGGTGCCGGTGTGCCGAAAACCAAAGATTCGTTGAAACTCGGATTATCGTGAAAAATGCGTTAAAACTCGTTATTTGAGGCTGAACGAACAGGTTAACTCCTGAAATGAGCTAGGACGCGTGATTGAAAAACTGGGAGAAAAAGAAACCGGGTCCGGTACGACCTCCCGAACGCCTGAAATTGAAGTGTATAATACACGGTTTTTCGGATTCCGGGGTCCGGGAACAAAATTCTCCGAAAATCGCATAAGATGTTCCTGTGGTCAGATAAAGCGGCCACGCAAAATTTGAGCACCAACGGAAGAAATTTGGGGTGCTTGGTTTGCCGAAAACCAAAGATTCGCGAAACTCGGATTATCCTGAAAAATGCGTTAAAACTCGTTATTTGAGGCTGAAATCGAACAGGTTAACTCCTGAAATGAGCTAGGACGCGTGATTGAAAAACAGGGATAAGAAGAAACCGGGTCCGGTACGACCTCCCGAACGGCTGAAATTGAAGTGTATAATACACGATTTTTCGGGATTTCGGGGTCCCGGAATAAAATTCTCCGACAATCGCATAGGATGTTCCTGGGGTCAGATAAATCGGTCACGCAAAATTTGAGTACCAACGGAAGACATTTGGGGCTGCCGGTGTGCTAGAAACCAACATTCGCCGAAACTCGGATTTTCGTGAAAAATGTGTTAAAACTCGTTAATTGAGGCTGAAATCGAACAGGTTAACTCCTGAAATGAGCTAGGACGCGTGATTGAAAAACAGGGAGAAAAAGAAACCGGGTCCGGTACGACCTCCCGAACGGCTGAAATTGAAGTGTATAATACACGGTTTTTCGGGATTCCGGGGTCCCGAACAAAATCCTCCGGAAATCGCATAGGATGTTCCTGGGGTCAGATAAAGTGGCCACGCAAAATTTGAGCACCAACGGAAGACATTTGGGTGTCTTTGGGTGCTTGGTGTGCGAAAACCAAAGATTCGCCAAACTCGGATTATCGTGAAAAATGCGGTAAAACTCGTTATTTAAGGCTGAATCGAACAGGTTAACTCCTGAAATGAGCTAGGACGCGTGATTGAAAAACAGGGAAAAAAAGAAACAGGGTCCGGTACGACCTCCCGAACGGCTGAAATTGAACTGTATAATACACGGTTTTTCGGGATTCCGAGATCCCGGAAAAAATTTCTCCGGAAATCGCATAGGATGTTCTGGGGTGAGATAAAGCGGCCACGCAAAATTTGAGCACCAACGGAAGATATTTGGGGGTGCCGGTGTGCCAGAAACCAGCATTCGCCGAAACTCGGATTATCGTGAAAAATGCGTTCAAACTCGTTATTTGAGGTCAAAATCGAACAGTTAACTCCTAAAATGAGCTAGGACGCGTGATTGAAAAACAGGAGAAAAAGAAACCGGGTCCTGTCGACCTCCCGAACGGCCTAAATTGAAGTGTATAATACACGATTTTTTGGGATTCTGGGTCCCGAACAAAATTCTCCGAAAATTGTATAAGATGTTCCCGGGTCGATAAAGCGGCCACGCAAAATTTGAGCACCAACGGAAGACATTTGGGGGTGCCGGTGTGCCAGAAACCAGCATTCGTTGAAACTCGGATTATCGTGAAAAATGCGTTAAAACTCGTTATTTGAGGCTGAACGAACAGGTTAACTCCTGAAATGAGCTAGGACGCGTGATTGAAAAACTGGGAGAAAAAGAAACCGGTCCCATTTACCTCCCGAACGCCTGAAATTGAAGTGTATAATACACGGTTTTTCGGGATTCCGGGGTCCGGGAACAAAATTCTCCAAAAATCGCATAAGATGTTCCTGTGGTCAGATTAAGCGGCCACGCAAAATTTGAGCACCAACGGAAGAAATTTGGGGGTGCCGGTTTGCCAGAAACCAGCATTCGCCGAAACTCGGATTATCGTGAAAAATGCGTTAAAACTCGTTATTTGAGGCTGAAATCGAACAGGTTAACTCCTGAAATGAGCTAGAACGCGTGATTGAAAAACAAGGACAAAAAGAAACTGGGTCCGGTACGACCTCCCGAACGGCTGAAATTGAAGTGTATAATACACGGTTTTTCGGGATTCCGGGGTCCGGAACAAAATTCTCCAAACATCGCATAAGATGTTCCTAGGGTCAGATAAAGCGGCCACGCAAAATTTGAGCACCAACGGAAGACATTTGGGGGTGTCGGTGTGTCAGAAACCAGCATTCGCCGAAACTCGGATTATCGTGAAAAATGCGTTAAAACTCGTTATTTGAGGCTGAAATCGAACAGGTTAACTCTTGAAATGAGCTAGGACGCGTGATTGAAAAACTGAGAGAAAAAGAAATCAGGTCCGGTACAACCTCCCGAACGGCTGAAATTGAAGTGTATAATACACGGTTTTTCGGGATTCCGGGGTCCCGGAACAAAGTTCTCCGACAATCGCATAGGATGTTCCCGGGGTCAGATAAAGCGGCCCTGCAAAATTTAAGCACCAATGGAAGACATTTGGGGGTGCCGGTGTGCCAGAAACCAACATTCGCCGAAACTCGGATTATCGTGAAAAATGCGTTAAAACTCGTTATTTGAGGTGAAATCGAACAAAGTTAACTCCTGAAATGAGCTAGGACGCGTAATTGAAAAACAGAGAAAAAAAGAAACCGGGTCCGGTACGACCTCCCGAACGGCTGAAATTGAAGTGTATAATACACGGTTTTTCGGGATTCCGGGGTCCCGGAAAAAAATTTCCGGAAATCGCATAGGATGTTCCTAGGGTCAGATAAAGTGCCACGCAAAATTTGAGCACCAACGGAAGACATTTGGGGGTGCCGGTGTGCCAGAAACAAGCATTCGCCAAAACTCGGATTATCGTGAAAAATGCGTTAAAACTCGTTATTTGAGGCCGAAATCGAACAGGTTAACTCCTAAAATGAGCTAGGACGCGTGATTGAAAAACAGGGAGAAAAAGAAACCGGGTCCGGTACGACCTCCCGAACGGCTGAAATTGAAGTGTATAATACACGATTTTTCGGGATTCTGGGGTCCCGGAACAAAATTCTCCGAAAATCGCATAAGATGTTCCTGGGTCGATAAAGCGGCCACGCAAAATTTGAGCACCAACGGAAGACATTTGGGGGTGCCGGTGTGCCGAAACCAAAGATTCGCCAAAACTCGGATTATCGTGAAAAATGCGTTAAAACTCGTTATTTGAGGCTCAAATCGAACAGGTTAACTCCTGAAATGAGCTAGGACGCGTGATTGAAAAACAGGGAGAAAAAGAAACCGGGTCCGGTACGACCTCCCGAATGGCTGAAATTGAAGTGTATAATACACGGTTTTTCGGGATTACGGGGTCCGGGAACAAAGTTCTCCGACAATCGCATAGGATGTTCCCGGGGTCAGATAAAGCGGCCACGCAAAATTTAAGCACCAATGGAAGACATTTGGGGGTGCCGGTGTGCCAGAAACCAGCATTCGCCGAAACTCGGATTATCGTGAAAATGCGTTAAAACTCGTTATTTGAGGTCAAATCGAACAGTTAACTCCTGAAATGAGCTAGGACGCGTAATTGAAAAACAGAGAAAAAAGAAACCGGTCCGGTTTACGACCTCCCGAACTAATTTGAAATTGAAGTGTATAATACACGGTTTTTCGGGATTCCGGGGTCCCGGAAAAAAATTTCCGGAAATCGCATAGGATGTTCCTAGGGTCAGATAAAGTGCCACGCAAAATTTGAGCACCAACGGAAGACATTTAGGGGTGCCGGTGTGCCAGAAACAAGCATTCGCCAAAACTCGGATTATCGTGAAAAATGCGTTAAAACTCGTTATTTGAGGCCGAAATCGAACAGGTTAACTCCTAAAATGAGCTAGGACGCGTGATTGAAAAACAGGGAGAAAAAAGAAACCGGGTCCGGTACGACCTCCCGAACGGCTGAAATTGAAGTGTATAATACACGATTTTTCGGGATTCTGGGGTCCCGGAACAAAATTCTCCGAAAATCGCATAAGATGTTCCTGGGGTCAGATAAAGCGGCCACCAAAATTTGAGCACCAACGGAAGACATTTGGGGGTGCCGGTATGCCAGAAACCAGCATTCGCCAAAACTCGGATTATCGTGAAAATGCGTTAAAACTCGTTATTTGAGGCTGAAATCGAACAGGTTAACTTCTAAAATGAGCTAGTACGCGTGATTGAAAAACAGGGAGAAAAAGAAACCGGGTCCGGTACGACCTCCCGAACGGCTGAAATTGAAGTGTATAATACACGGTTTTTCGGGATTACGGGGTCCGGGAACAAAATTCTCCGAAAATCGCATAAGATGTTCCTGTGGTAAGATAAAGCGGCCACGCAAAATTTGAGCACCAACGGAAGACATTTGGGGGTGCCGGTGTGCCAGAAACCAGCATTCGCCGAAACCCGGATTATCGTGAAAAATGCCTTAAAACTCGTTATTTGAGGCTGAAATCGAACAGGTTAACTCCTGAAATGAGCTAGGACGCGTGATTGAAAAACAGGGAGAAAAAAAACCGGGTCCGGTACGACCTCCCGAACGGCTGAAATTGAAGTGTATAATACACGGTTTTTCGGGATTCCGGGGTCCGGGAAAAAAATTCTCCGAAAATCGCATAAAATGTTCCTGGGGCCAGATAAAGCGGCCACGCAAAATTTGAGCACCAACGGAAGACATTTGGGGGTGCCGGTTTGCCAGAAACCAGCATTCGCCGAAACTCGGATTTTCGTGAAAAATGCGTTAAAACTCGTTATTTGAGGCTGAAATCGAACAGGTTAACTCCTGAAATGAGCTAGGACGCGTGATTGAAAAACAGGGAGAAAAAGAAACCGGGTCCGGTACGACCTCCCGAACGGCTGAAATTGAAGTGTATAAATACACGGTTTTTCGGGATTCCGGGGTCCGGGAAAAAAATTCTCCGAAAATCGCATAAGATGTTCCTGGGGTCAGATAAAGCGGCCACGCAAAATTTGAGCACCAACGGAAGACATTTGGGGGTGCCGGTGTGCCAGAAACCAGCATTCGCCGAAACTCGGATTATCGTGAAAAATGCCTTAAAAGTCGTTATTTGAGGCTGAAATCGAACAGGTTAACTCTTGAAATGAGCTAGGACGCGTGATTGAAAAACTGGGAGAAAAAGAAATCGGGTCCGGTACGACCTCCCAAACGCCTGAAATTGAAGTGTATAATACACGGTTTTTCGGGATTCCGGGGTCCTGGAACAAAGTTCTCCGACAATCGCATAGGATGTTTTTGGGGTCAGATAAAGCGGCCACGCAAAATTTGAGCACCAATGGAAGACATTTGGGGGTGCCGGTGTGCCAGAAACCAGCATTCGCCGAAACTCGGATTATCGTGAAAAATGCGTTAAAACTCGTTATTTGAGGCTGAAATCGAACAGGTTAACTTTTGAAATGAGCTAAGACGCGTGATTGAAAAACAGGGAGAAAAAGAAACTGGGTCCGGTACGACCTCCCGAACGGCTGAAATTGAAGTGTATATACACGGTTTTTCGGGATTCCGAGTTCCGGGAACAAAATTCTCCGAAAATCGCATAAGATGTTCCTGGGGTCAGATAAAGCGGCCACGCAAAATTCGAGCACCAACGGAAGACATTTGGGGCTGCCGGTGTGCTAGAAACCAGCATTCGCCAAAACTCGGATTATCGTGAAAAATGCGTTAAAACTCGTTATTTGAGGCTGAAATCGAACAGGTTAACTCCTAAAATGAGCTAAGACGCGTGATTGAAAAACAGGGAGAAAAAGAAACCGGGTCCGGTACGACCTCCCGAACGGCTGAAATTGAAGTGTATAATACACGGTTTTTCGGGATTCCGGGGTCCCGGAAAAAAATTCTCCGACAATCGCATAGGATGTTCCTGGGGTCAGATAAAGCGGCCACGCAATATTCGAGCACCAACGGAAGACATTTGGGGCTGCCGGTGTGCTAGAAACCAGCATTCGCCAAAACTCGGATTATCGTGAAAAATGCGTTAAAACTCGTTATTTGAGACTCAAAATCGAACAAAGTTAACTCCTAAAATGAGCTAGGACGCGTGATTGAAAAACAGGGGAGAAAAAAAACCGGTCCGATTTACCTCCCGAACGGCTGAAATTGAAGTGTATAATACACGGTTTTTCGGGATTCCGGGGTCCCGAAACAAAATTTCCGGAAATCGCATAGGATGTTCCTGGGGTCAGATAAAGTGCCACGCAAAATTTGACCAACGGAAGACATTTGGGGGTGCCGGTGTGCCAGAAACCAGCATTCGCCAAAACTCGGATTATCGTGAAAAATGCGTTAAAACTCGTTATTTGAGGCTGAAATCGAACAGGTTAACTCCTAAAATGAGCTAAGACGCGTGATTGAAAAACAGGAGAAAAAGAAACCGGTCCTACGACCTCCCGAACGGCCGAAATTGAAGTGTATAATACACGGTTTTTCGGGATTCCGGTCCCGAAATAAATTCTCCGACAATCGCATAGGATGTTCCTGGGGTCAGATAAAGCGGCCACGCAAAATTCGAGCACCAACGGAAGACATTTGGGGTCACGGTGTGCTAGAAACCAAAGATTCGCCAAAACTCGGATTATCGTGAAAATGCATTAAAACTCGTTATTTGAGGTGAAATCGAACAGTTAACTCCTAAAATGAGCTAGGACGCGTGATTGAAAAACAGGAGAAAAAACCGGTCCGTACGACCTCCCGAACGGCTGAAATTGAAGTGTATAATACACGGTTTTTCGGGATTCCGGGGTCCCGGAACAAAATTCTCCGACAATCGCATAGGATGTTCCTGGGGTCAGATAAAGCGGCCACGCAAAATTCGAGCACCAACGGAAGACATTTGGGGCTGCCGGTGTGCTAGAAACCAGCATTCGCCGAAACTCGGATTATCGTGAAAAATGCGTTAAAACTCGTTATTTGAGACTGAAATCGAACAGGTTAACTCCTGAAATGAGCTAGGACGCGTGATTGAAAAACAGGGATAAAAAGATACCGGGTCCGGTACGACCTCCCGAACGGCTGAAATTGAAGAGTATAATACACGATTTTTCGGGATTTCGGTGTCCCGGAATAAAATTCTCCGACAATCGCATAGGATGTTCCTGGGGTCAGATAAATCGGTCACGCAAAATTTGAGCACCAACGGAAGACATTTGGGGCTGCCGGTGTGCTAGAAACCAACATTCGCCGAAACTCGGATTTTCGTGAAAAATGTGTTAAAACTCGTTAATTGAGGCTGAAATCGAACAGGTTAACTCCTGAAATGAGCTAGGACGCGTGATTGAAAAACAGGAGAAAAATGAAACCGGGTCCGGTACGACCTCCCGAACGGCTCAAATTGAAGTGTATAATACACGGTTTTTCGGGATTCCGGTCCCGGAACAAAATTCTCCGGAAATCGCGTAGGATGTTCCGGGGTCAGATAAAGCGGCCACGCAAAATTCGAGCACCAACGGAAGACATTTGGGGCTGCCGGTGTGCTAGAAACCAAAGATTCGCCAAAACTCGGATTATCGTGAAAATGCGTTAAAACTCGTTATTTGAGGCTGAAATCGAACAGGTTAACTCCTAAAATGAGCTAAGACGCGTGATTGAAAAACAGGGAGAAAAAGAAACCGGGTCCGTCGACCTCCCGAACGGTGAAATTGAAGTGTATAATACACGGTTTTTCGGGATTCCGGTCCCTAAAAAAATTCTCCGACAATCGCATAGGATGTTCCCCGGGGTCGATATAAGCGGCCACGCAATATTCGAGCACCAACGGAAGACATTTGGGGCTGCCGGTGTGCTAGAAACCAAAGATTCGCTAAAACTCGGATTATCGTGAAAAATGCGTTAAAACTCGTTATTTGAGACCAAATCGAACAGGTTAACTCCTAAAATGAGCTAGGACGCGTGATTGAAAAACAGGAGAAAAAAAAACCGGTCCGTGACGACCTCCCGAACACTGAAATTGAAGTGTATAATACACGGTTTTTCGGGATTCCGGGTCCCGAAACAAAATTTCCGGAAATCGCATAGGATGTTCCCTGGGTCGGATAAAGTGCCACGCAAAATTTGACCAACGGAAGACATTTGGGGTGTGCTTGGTGTGCCGAAACCAAACATTCGCCAAAACTCGGATTATCGTGAAAAATGCGTTAAAACTCGTTATTTGAGGTGAAATCGAACAGTTAACTCCTAAAATGAGCTAAGACGCGTGATTGAAAAACAGGAGAAAAAGAAACCGGTCCCACGACCTCCCGACAGTTTGAAATTGAAGTGTATAATACACGGTTTTTTGGGATTCGGGTCCCGAAATAAATTCTCCGACAATCGCATAGGATGTTCCCTGGGTCGATAAAGCGGCCACGCAAAATTCGAGCACCAACGGAAGACATTTGGGGTCTGCCGGTGTGCTAGAAACCAGCATTCGCCAAAACTCGGATTATCGTGAAAAATGCATTAAAACTCGTTATTTGAGGCTGAAATCGAACAGGTTAACTCCTAAAATGAGCTAGGACGCGTGATTGAAAAACAGGGAGAAAAAAAACCGGGTCTGGTACGACCTCCCGAACGGCTGAAATTGAAGTGTATAATACACGGTTTTTCGGGATTCCGGGGTCCGGGAACAAAATTCTCCGACAATCGCATAGGATGTTCCTGGGGTCAGATAAAGCGGCCACGCAAAATTCGAGCACCAACGGAAGACATTTGGGGCTGCCGGTGTGCTAGAAACCAAAGATTCGCCGAAACTCGGATTATCGTGAAAAATGCGTTAAAACTCGTTATTTGAGACTGAAATCGAACAGGTTAACTCCTGAAATGAGCTAGGACGCGTGATTGAAAAACAGGGATAAAAAGAAACCGGGTCCGGTACGACCTCCCGAACGGCTGAAATTGAAGAGTATAATACACGATTTTTCGGGATTTCGGTGTCCCGGAATAAAATTCTCCGACAATCGCATAGGATGTTCCTGGGGTCAGATAAATCGGTCACGCAAAATTTGAGCACCAACGGAAGACATTTGGGGCTGCCGGTGTGCTAGAAACCAACATTCGCCGAAACTCGGATTTTCGTGAAAAATGTGTTAAAACTCGTTAATTGAGGCTGAAATCGAACAGGTTAACTCCTGAAATGAGCTAGGACGCGTGATTGAAAAACAGGGAGAAAATGAAACCGGGTCCGGTACGACCTCCCGAACGGCTGAAATTGAAGTGTATAATACACGGTTTTTCGGGATTCCGGGGTCCCGGAACGAAATCCTCCGGAAATCGCATAGGATGTTCCTGGGGTCAGATAAAGCGGCCACGCAAAATTCGAGCACCAACGGAAGACATTTGGGGCTGCCGGTGTGCTAGAAACCAGCATTCGCCAAAACTCGGATTATCGTGAAAAATGCGTTAAAACTCGTTATTTGAGGCTGAAATCGAACAGGTTAACTCCTAAAATGAGCTAGGACGCGTGATTGAAAATCAGGGAGAAAAAAAACCGGGTCCGGTACGACCTCCCGAACGGCTGAAATTGAAGTGTATAATACACGGTTTTTCGGGATTTCGGGGTCCGGGAACAAAATTCTCCGAAAATCGCATAAGATGTTCCTGGGGTCAGATAAAGCAGCCACGCAAAATTCGAGCACCAACGGAAGACATTTGGGGCTGCCGGTGTGCTAGAAACCAGCATTCGCCAAAACTCGGATTATCGTGAAAAATGCGTTAAAACTCGTTATTTGAGGCTGAAATCGAACAGGTTAACTCCTAAAATGAGCTAAGACGCGTGATTGAAAAACAGGGAGAAAAAGAAACCGGGTCCGGTACGACCTCCCGAACGGCTGAAATTGAAGTGTATAATACACGGTTTTTCGGGATTCCGGGGTCCGGGAACAAAATTCTCCGAAAATCGCATAAGATGTTCCTGGGGTCAGATAAAGCGGCCACGCAAAATTCGAGCACCAACGGAAGACATTTGGGGCTGCCAGTGTGCTAGAAACCAGCATTCGCCAAAACTCGGATTATCGTGAAAAATGCGTTAAAACTCGTTATTTGAGGCTGAAATCGAACAGGTTAACTCCTAAAATGAGCTAGGACGCGTGATTGAAAAACAGGGAGAAAAAAAACCGGGTCCGGTACGACCTCCCGAACAGCTGAAATTGAAGTGTATAATACACGGTTTTTCGGGATTCCGGGGTCCGGGAACAAAATTCTCCGAAAATCGCATAAGATGTTCCTGGGGTCATATAAAGCGGCCACGCAAAATTCGAGCACCAACGGAAGACATTTGGGGGTGTCGGTGTGTCAGAAACCAGCATTCGCCGAAACTCGGATTATCGTGAAAAATGCGTTAAAACTCGTTATTTGAGGCTGAAATCGAACAGGTTAACTCTTGAAATGAGCTAGGACGCGTGATTGAAAAACTGAGAGAAAAAGAAATCAGGTCCGGTACAACCTCCCGAACGGCTGAAATTGAAGTGTATTATAATACACGGTTTTTCGGGATTCCGGGGTCCCGGAACAAAGTTCTCCGACAATCGCATAGGATGTTCCCGGGGTCAGATAAAGCGGCCACGCAAAATTTAAGCACCAATGGAAGACATTTGGGGGTGCCGGTGTGCCAGAAACCAGCATTCGCCGAAACTCGGATTATCGTGAAAAATGCGTTAAAACTCGTTATTTGAGGCTCAAATCGAACAGGTTAACTCCTGAAATGAGCTAGGACGCGTAATTGAAAAACAGAGAAAAAAAGAAACCGGGTCCGGTACGACCTCCCGAACGGCTGAAATTGAAGTGTATAATACACGGTTTTTCGGGATTCCGGGGTCCCGGAAAAAAATTTCCGGAAATCGCATAGGATGTTCCTAGGGTCAGATAAAGTGCCACGCAAAATTTGAGCACCAACGGAAGACATTTGGGGGTGCCGGTGTGCCAGAAACAAGCATTCGCCAAAACTCGGATTATCGTGAAAAATGCGTTAAAACTCGTTATTTGAGGCCGAAATCGAACAGGTTAACTCCTAAAATGAGCTAGGACGCGTGATTGAAAAACAGGGAGAAAAAAGAAACCGGGTCCGGTACGACCTCCCGAACGGCTGAAATTGAAGTGTATAATACACGATTTTTCGGGATTCAGGGTCCCGAACAAAATTCTCCGAAAATCGCATAAGATGTTCCTGGGGTCGATAAAGCGGCCACGCAAAATTTGAGCACCAACGGAAGACATTTGGGGTGCCGGTGTGCCGAAAACCAAATTCGCCAAAACTCGGATTATCGTGAAAAATGCGTTAAAACTCGTTATTTGAGGCTGAAATCGAACAGGTTAACTCCTAAAATGAGCTAGGACGCGTGATTGAAAAACAGGGAGAAAAAGAAACCGGGTCCAAGATTTACCTCCCGAACGGCCGAAATTGAAGTGTATAATACACGGTTTTTCGGGATTCCGGTCCGGAAAAAATTCTCCGAAAATCGCATAAGATGTTCCTGGGGTCGAGATAAAGCGGCCACGCAAAATTTGAGCACCAACGGAAGACATTTGGGGTGCTTGGTGTGCCGAAAACCAAAGATTCGCCGAAACTCGGATTATCGTGAAAAATGCCTTAAAAGTCGTTATTTAAGGCTGAAATCGAACAGGTTAACTCTGGAAATGAGCTAGGACGCGTGATTGAAAAACTGGGAGAAAAAGAAATCGGGTCCGGTACGACCTCCCAAACGCCTGAAATTGAAGTGTATAATACACGGTTTTCCGGGGTTCCGGAACAAAGTTCTCCGACAATCGCATAGGATGTTTTTGGGGTCAGATAAAGCGGCCACGCAAAATTTGAGCACCAATGGAAGACATTTGGGGGTGCCGGTGTGCCAGAAACCAGCATTCGCCGAAACTCGGATTATCGTGAAAAATGCGTTAAAACTCGTTATTTGAGGCTGAAATCGAACAGGTTAACTCCTGAAATGAGCTAAGACGCGTGATTGAAAAACAGGGAGAAAAAGAAACCGGGTCCGGTACGACCTCCCGAACGGCTGAAATTGAAGTGTATAATACACGGTTTTTCAGGATTCCGAGTTCCGGGAACAAAATTCTCCGAAAATCGCATAAGATGTTCCTGGGGTCAGATAAAGCGGCCACGCAAAATTCGAGCACCAACGGAAGACATTTGGGGCTGCCGGTGTGCTAGAAACCAGCATTCGCCAAAACTCGGATTATCGTGAAAAATGCGTTAAAACTCGTTATTTGAGGCTGAAATCGAACAGGTTAACTCCTAAAATGAGCTAAGACGCGTGATTGAAAAACAGGGAGAAAAAGAAACCGGGTCCGTCGACCTCCCGAACGGCAAAATTGAAGTGTATAATACACGGTTTTTCAGGATTCCGGGGTCCCGGAAAAAAATTCTCCGACAATCGCATAGGATGTTCCTGGGGTCAGATAAAGCGGCCACGCAATATTCGAGCACCAACGGAAGACATTTGGGGCTGCCGGTGTGCTAGAAACCAGCATTCGCCAAAACTCGGATTATCGTGAAAAATGCGTTAAAACTCGTTATTTGAGACTGAAATCGAACAGGTAAACTCCTAAAATGAGCTAGGACGCGTGATTGAAAAACAGGGAGAAAAAAAACCGGGTCCGGTACGACCTCCCGAACGGCTGAAATTGAAGTGTATAATACACGGTTTTTCGGGATTCCGGGGTCCCGAAACAAAATTTCCGGAAATCGCATAGGATGTTCCTGGGGTCCGATAAAGTGCCACGCAATATTTGACCAACGGAAGACATTTGGGGGTGCCGGTGTGCCAGAAACCAGCATTCGCCAAAACTCGGATTATCGTGAAAAATGCGTTAAAACTCGTTATTTGAGGCTGAAATCGAACAGGTTAACTCCTAAAATGAGCTAAGACGCGTGATTGAAAAACAGGGAGAAAAAGAAACCGGGTCCGGTACGACCTCCCGAACGGCTGAAATTGAAGTGTATAATACACGGTTTTTCGGGATTCCGGGGTCCCGGAAAAAAATTCTCCGACAATTGCATAGGATGTTCCTGGGGTCAGATAAAGTGGCCACGCAAAATTCGAGCACCAACGGAAGACATTTGGGGCTGCCGGTGTGCTAGAAACCAGCATTCGCCAAAACTCGGATTATCGTGAAAAATGCGTTAAAACTCGTTATTTGAGGCTGAAATCGAACAGGTTAACTCCTAAAATGAGCTAGGACGCGTGATTGAAAAACAGGGAGAAAAAGAAACCGGGTCCGGTACGACCTCCCGAACGGCTGAAATTGAAGTGTATAATACACGGTTTTTCGGGATTCCGGGGTCCGGAACAAAATTCTCCGAAAATCGCATAAGATGTTCCTGGGGTCAGATAAAGCGGCCACGCAAAATTTGAGCACCAACGGAAGACATTTAAGGGTGCCGGTGTGCCAGAAACCAGCATTCGCGAAAACTCGGATTATCGTGAAAAATGCCTTAAAACTCGTTATTTGAGGCTGAAATCGAACAGGTTAACTCCTGAAATGAGCTAGGACGCGTGATTAATAAAAAGGAGAAAAAGAAAACGGTCCTGATTTACGACCTCTGAACGCCCCGAAATTGAAGTGTATAATACACGGTTTTTCGGGATTCCGGTCCCGGAAAAAAAATTCTCCGACAATCGCATAGGATGTTCCCTGGGTCGATAAAGCGGCAACGCAAAATTCGAGCACCAACGGAAGACATTTGGGGCTCCGGTGTGCTAGAAAACCAAAGATTCGCCGAAACTCGGATTATCGTGAAAAATGCCTTAAAACTCGTTATTTGAGGCTGAAATCGAACAGGTTAACTGCTGAAATGAGCTAGGACGCGTGATTGAAAAACTGGGAGAAAAAGAAACCGGGTCCGGTACGACCTCCCGAACGCCTGAAATTGAAGTGTATAATACACGATTTTTCGGGATTTCGGGGTCCCGGAATAAAATTCTCCGACAATCGCATAGAATGTTCCTAGGGTCAGATAAATCGGTCACGCAAAATTTGAGCACAAACGGAAGACATTTGGGGCTGCCGGTGTGCTAGAAACCAGCATTCGCCGAAACTCGGATTATCGTGAAAAATGCGTTAAAACTCGTTAATTGAGGCTGAAATCGAACAGGTTAACTCCTGAAATGAGCTAGGACGCGTGATTGAAAAACAGGGAGAAAAAGAAACCGGGTCCGGTACGAGCTCCCGAACGGCTGAAATTGAAGTGTATAAATACACGGTTTTTCGGGATTCCGGGGTCCCGGAACAAAATTCTCCGGAAATCGCATAGGATGTTCCTGGGGTCAGATAAAGTGGCCACGCAAAATTTGAGCACCAACGGAAGACATTTGGGTGTGCTGGGGGTGCCGGTGTGCCAGAAACCAGCATTCGCCGAAACTCGGATTATCGTGAAAAATGCGGTAAAACTCGTTATTTAAGGCTGAATCGAACAGGTTAACTCCTGAAATGAGCTAGGACGCGTGATTGAAAAACAGGGAAAAAAAGAAACAGGGTCCGGTACGACCTCCCGAACGGCTGAAATTGAACTGTATAATACACGGTTTTTCGGGATTCCGAGATCCCGGAAAAAATTTCTCCGGAAATCGCATAAGATGTTCTGGAGTGAGATAAAGCGGCCACGCAAAATTTGAGCACCAACGGAAGATATTTGGGGGTGCCGGTGTGCCAGAAACCAGCATTCGCCGAAACTCGGATTATCGTGAAAAATGCGTTAAAACTCGTTATTTGAGGCTGAAATCGAACAGGTTAACTCCTGAAATGAGCTAGGACGCGTGATTGAAAAACAGGGAGAAAAAGAAACCGGGTCCGGTACGACCTCCCGAACGGCTGAAATTGAAGTGTATAATACACGATTTTTCGGGATTCTGGGGTCCCGGAACAAAATTCTCCGAAAATTGCATAAGATGTTCCTGGGGTCAGATAAAGCGGCCACAAAAATTTGAGCACCAACGGAAGACATTTGGGGGTGCCGGTGTGCCAGAAACCAGCATTCGTTGAAACTCGGATTATCGTGAAAAATGCGTTAAAACTCGTTATTTGAGGCTGAACGAACAGGTTAACTCCTGAAATGAGCTAGGACGCGTGATTGAAAAACTGGGAGAAAAAGAAACCGGTCCGCACGACCTCCCGAACGCCCGAAATTGAAGTGTATAATACACGGTTTTGGGGATTCCGGGTCCCGAACAAAGTTCTCCGACAATCGCATAGGATGTTCCCTGGGATCGAGATAAAGCGGCCACGCAAAATTTGAGCACCAACGGAAGACATTTGGGGGTGCCGGTGTCGAAACCAAAGATTCGCCGAAACTCGGATTATCGTGAAAAATGCGTTAAAACTCGTTATTTGAGGCTGAAATCGAACAGGTTAACTCCTGAAATGAGCTCGGACGCGTAATTGAAAAACAGGGAGAAAAAGAAACCAGGTCCGGCACGACCTCCCGAACGGCTGAAATTGAAGTGTATAATACACGGTTTTTCGGGATTACGGGGTCCCGGAAAAAAATTCTCCGGAAATCGCATAGGATGGTCCTGGGGTGAGATAAAGCGGCCACGCAAAATTTGAACACCAACGGAAGAAATTTGGGGGTGCCGGTGTGCCAGAAACCAGCATTCGCCGAAACTCAGATTATCGTGAAAAATGCGTTAAAACTCGTTATTTGAGGCTTATATCAAACAGGTTAACTCCTAAAATGAGCTAGGACGCGTGATTGAAAAACAGGGAAAAAAAGAAACAGGGTCCGGTACGACCTCCCGAACGGCTGAAATTGAAGTGTATAATACACGGTTTTTCGGGATTCCGAGATCCCGGAAAAAAATTCTCCGGAAATCGCATAGAATGTTCCTGGGGTCAGATAAAGCGGCCACGCAAAATTTGAGCACCAACGGAAGATATTTGGGGGTGCCGGTGTGCCAGAAACCAGCATTCGCCGAAACTCGGATTATCGTGAAAAATGCGTTAAAACTCGTTATTTGAGGCTGAAATCGAACAAGTTAACTCCTGAAATGAGCTAGGACGCGTGATTGAAAAACAGGGAGAAAAAGAAACCGGGTCCGGGACGACCTCCCGAACGCCTGAAATTGAAGTGTATAATACACGGTTTTTCGGGATTCCGGGGTCCCGGAACAAAATTCTTCGACAATCGCATAGGATGTTCCTGGGGTCAGATAAAGCGGCCACGCAAAATTCGAGCACCAACGGAAGACATTTGGGGCTGCCGGTGTGCTAGAAACCAGCATTCGCCAAAACTCGGATTATCGTGAAAAATGCGTTAAAACTCGTTATTTGAGGCTGAAATCGAACAGGTTAACTCCTAAAATGAGCTAGGACGCGTGATTGAAAAACAGGGAGAAAAAAACCGGTCCGTGCGACCTCCCGAACGGCTGAAATTGAAGTGTATAATACACGGTTTTTCGGGATTCCGGCCCGGAACAAAATTCTCCGAAAATCGCATAAGATGTTCCGGTCGATAAAGCGGCCACGCAAAATTCGAGCACCAACGGAAGACATTTGGGGTCACGGTGTGCTAGAAACCAGCATTCGCCAAAACTCGGATTATCGTGAAAAATGCGTTAAAACTCGTTATTTGAGGCTGAAATCGAACAGGTTAACTCCTAAAATGAGCTAGGACGCGTGATTGAAAAACAGGGAGAAAAAAAACCGGGTCCGGTACGACCTCCCGAACGGCTGAAATTGAAGTGTATAATACACGGTTTTTCGGGATTCCGGGGTCCGGGAACAAAATTCTCCGAAAATCGCATAAGATGTTCCGGGGTCAGATAAAGCGGCCACGCAAAATTCGAGCACCAACGGAAGACATTTGGGGCTGCCGGTGTGCTAGAAACTAGCATTCGCCAAAACTCGGATTATCGTGAAAAATGCGTTAAAACTCGTTATTTGAGGCTGAAATCGAACAGGTTAACTCCTAAAATGAGCTAAGACGCGTGATTGAAAAACAGGGAGAAAAAGAAACCGGGTCCGGTACACCTCCCGAACGGCTGAAATTGAAGTGTATAATACACGGTTTTTCGGGATTCCGGGGTCCCGGAAAAAATTCTCCGACAATCGCATAGGATGTTCCTGGGGTCAGATAAAGCGGCCACGCAAAATTCGAGCACCAACGGAAGACATTTGGGGCTGCCGGTGTGCTAGAAACCAGCATTCGCCAAAACTCGGATTATCGTGAAAAATGCGTTAAAACTCGTTATTTGAGGCTGAAATCGAACAGGTTAACTCCTAAAATGAGCTAAGACGCGTGATTGGAAAATAGGGAGAAAAAGAAACCGGGTCCGGTACGACCTCCCGAACGGCTGAAATTGAAGTGTATAATACACGGTTTTTCGGGATTCCGGGGTCCGGGAACAAAATTCTCCGAAAATCGCATAAGATGTTCCTGGGGTCAGATAAAGCGGCCACGCAAAATTCGAGCACCAACGGAAGACATTTGGGGCTGCCGGTGTGCTAGAAACCAGCATTCGCCAAAACTCGGATTATCGTGAAAAATGCGTTAAAACTCGTTATTTGAGGCTGAAATCGAACAGGTTAACTCCTAAAATGAGCTAGGACGCGTGATTGAAAAACAGGGAGAAAAAAAAACCGGGTCCGGTACGACCTCCCGAACGGCTGAAATTGAAGTGTATAATACACGGTTTTTCGGGATTCCAGGGTCCGGGAACAAAATTCTCCAAAAATCGCATAAGATGTTCCTGGGGTCAGATAAAGCGGCCACGCAAAATTTGAGCACCAACGGAAGACATTTAAGGGGGTGCCGGTGTGCCAGAAACCAGCATTCGCGAAAACTCGGATTATCGTGAAAAATGCCTTAAAACTCGTTATTTGAGGCTGAAATCGAACAGGTTAACTCCTGAAATGAGCTAGGACGCGTGATTAATAAAAAAGGAGAAAAAAGAAACCGGGTCCGGTACGACCTCCCGAACGCCTGAAATTGAAGTGTATAATACAACCTTTTTTCGGGATTCCGGGGTCCCGGAAAACAATTCTCCGACAATCGCATAGGATGTTCCTGGGGTCAGATAAAGCGGCCACGCAAAATTCGAGCACCAACGGAAGACATTTGGGGCTGCCGGTGTGCTAGAAACCAGCATTCGCCGAAACTCGGATTATCGTGAAAAATGCCTTAAAACTCGTTAATTGAGGCTGAAATCGAACAGGTTAACTGCTGAAATGAGCTAGGACGCGTGATTGAAAAACAGGGAGAAAAACAAACCGGGTCCGGTACGACCTCCCGAACGCCTGAAAATTAAGTGTATAATACACGATTTTTCGGGATTTCGGGGTCCCGGAATAAAATTCTCCGACAATCGCATAGAAAGTTCCTAGGGACAGATAAATCGGTCACGCAAAATTTGAGCACCAACGGAAGACATTTGGGGCTGCCGGTGTGCTAGAAACCAGCATTCGCCGAAACTCGGATTATCGTGAAAAATGCGTTAAAACTCGTTATTTGAGGCTGAAATCGAACAGGTTAACTCCTGAAATGAGCTAGGACGCGTGATTGAAAAACAGGGAGAAAAAGAAACCGGGTCCGGTACGAGCTCCCGAACGGCTGAAATTGAAGTGTATAATACACGGTTTTTCGGGATTCCGGGGTCCCGGAACAAAATTCTCCGGAAATCGCATAGGATGTTCCTGGGGTCAGATAAAGTGGCCACGCAAAATTTGAGCACCAGCGGAAGACATTTGGGTGTGCTGGGGGTGCCGGTGTGCTTGAAACCAGCATTCGCCGAAACTCGGATTATCGTGAAAAATGCGGTAAAACTCGTTATTTAAGGCTGAATCGAACAGGTTAACTCCTGAAATGAGCTAGGACGCGTGATTGAAAAACAGGGAAAAAAAGAAACAGGGTCCGGTACGACCTCCCGAACGGCTGAAATTGAACTCTATAATACACGGTTTTTCGGGATTCCGAGATCCCGGAAAAAATTTCTCCGGAAATCGCATAAGATGTTCTGGAGTGAGATAAAGCGGCCACGCAAAATTTGAGCACCAACGGAAGATATTTGGGGGTGCCGGTGTGCCAGAAACCAGCATTCGCCGAAACTCGGATTATCGTGAAAAATGCGTTAAAACTCGTTATTTGAGGCTGAAATCGAACGGGTTAACTCCTAAAATGAGCTAGGACGCGTGATTGAAAAACAGGGAGAAAAAGAAACCGGGTCCGGTACGACCTCCCGAACGGCTGAAATTGAAGTGTATAATACACGATTCTTCGGGATTCTGGGGTCCCGGAACAAAATTCTCCGAAAATTGCATAAGATATTCCTGGGGTCAGATAAAGCGGCAACAAAAATTTGAGCACCAACGGAAGACATTTGGGGGTGCCGGTGTGCGAAAACCAAAGATTCGTTGAAACTCGGATTATCGTGAAAAATGCGTTAAAACTCGTTATTTGAGGCTGAACGAACAGGTTAACTCCTGAAATGAGCTAGGACGCGTGATTGAAAAACTGGGAGAAAAAGAAACCGGGTCCGGTACGACCTCCCGAACGCCTGCAATTGAAGTGTATAATACACGGTTTTTGGGGATTCCGGGGTCCCGGAACAAAGTTCTCCGACAATCGCATAGGATGTTCCTGGGATCAGATAAAGCGGCCACGCAAAATTTGAGCACCAACGGAAGACATTTGGGGTGCTTGGTGTGCGAAACCGAAGATTCGCCGAAACTCGGATTATCGTGAAAAATGCGTTAAAACTCGTTATTTGAGGCTGAAATCGAACAGGTTAACTCTTGAAATGAGCTAGGACGCGTGATTGAAAAACTGGGAGAAAAAGAAATCGGGTCCGGTACGACCTCCCAAACGCCTGAAATTGAAGTGTATAATACACGGTTTTTTGGGATTCCGGGGTTCCGGAACAAAGTTCTCCGACAATCGCATAGGATGTTTTTGGGGTCAGATAAAGCGGCCACGCAAAATTTGAGCACCAACGGAAGACATTTGGGGCTGCCGGTGTGCTAGAAACCAGCATTTGCCGAAACTCGGATTATCGTGAAAAATGCGTTAAAACTCGTTATTTGAGGCTGAAATCGAACAGGTTAACTCTTGAAATGAGCTAGGACGCGTGATTGAAAAACTGGGAGAAAAAGAAATCGGGTCC
Organism: Silene latifolia; assembly: GCF_048544455.1. NCBI lineage: Eukaryota > Viridiplantae > Streptophyta > Magnoliopsida > Caryophyllales > Caryophyllaceae > Silene > Silene latifolia. The sequence goes on along the minus strand of NC_133537.1, from coordinate 345,525,353 downwards.
TGATTTACCTCCCAAACGCCCGAAATTGAAGTGTATAATACACGGTTTTTCGGGATTCCGGGATCCCGGAACAAAGTTCTCCGACAATCGCATAGGATGTTTTTGGGGTCAGATAAAGCGGCCACGCAAAATTTGAGCACCAACGGAAGACATTTGGGGTCACGCTGTGTGCTAGAAACCAAAGATTCGCCAAAACTCGGATTATCGTGAAAATGCGTTAAAACTCGTTATTTGAGGCTGAAATCGAACAGGTTAACTCCTAAAATGAGCTAGGACGCGTGATTGAAAAACAGGAGAAAAAAAACCGGGTCCGACGACCTCCCGAGCAGTGAAATTGAAGTGTATAATACACGGTTTTTCGGGATTCCGTGGTCCGGAACAAAATTCTCCGGAAATCGCATAGGATGTTCCTGGGGTCAGATAAGCGGCCACGCAAAATTTGAGCACCAACGGAAGACATTTAAGGGTGCCGGTGTGCGAAAACCAAAGATTCGCGAAAAACTCGGATTATCGTGAAAAATGCCTTAAAACTCGTTATTTGAGGCTGAAATCGAACAGGTTAACTCCTGAAATGAGCTAGGACGCGTGATTAATAAAAAAGGGAGAAAAAGAAACCGGGTCCGGTACGACCTCCCGAACGCCTGAAATTGAAGTGTATAATACAACCTTTTTTCGGGATTCCGGGGTCCCGGAAAAAAATTCTCCGACAATCGCATAGGATGTTCCTGGGGTCAGATAAAGCGGCCACGCAAAATTCGAGCACCAACGGAAGACATTTGGGGCTGCCGGTGTGCTAGAAACCAAAGATTCGCGAAACTCGTTATCGTAAAAATGCCTTAAAACTCGTTATTTGAGGTGAAATCGAACAGTTAATCAATGAAATGAGCTAGGACGCGTGATTGAAAAACAGGAGAAAAAGAAACCGGTCCTAAGTCGACCTCCCGAACGCCCGAAATTGAAGTGTATAATATACGATTTTTCGGGATTTCGGGTCCCTAATAAAATTCTCCGACAATCGCATAGAAAGTTCCTAGGGACAGATAAATCGGTCACGCAAAATTTGAGCACCAACGGAAGACATTTGGGGCTGCCGGTGTGCTAGAAACCAGCATTCGCCGAAACTCGGATTATCGTGAAAAATGCGTTAAAACTCGTTAATTGAGGCTGAAATCGAACAGGTTAACTCCTTAAATGAGCTAGGACGCGTGATTGAAAAACAGGGAGAAAAAGAAACCGGGTCCGGTACGAGCTCCCGAACGGCTGAAATTGAAGTGTATAATACACGGTTTTTCGGGATTCCGGGGTCCCGGAACAAAATTCTCCGGAAATCGCATAGGATGTTCCTGGGGTCAGATAAAGTGGCCACGCAAAATTTGAGCACCAACGGAAGATATTTGGGGGTGCCGGTGTGCCAGAAACCAGCATTCGCCGAAACTCGGATTATCGTGAAAAATGCGTTAAAACTCGTTATTTGAGGCTGAAATCGAACAGGTTAACTCCTAAAATGAGCTAGGACGCGTGATTGAAAAACAGGGAGAAAAAAAAACCGGGTCCGGTACGACCTCCCGAACGGCTGAAATTGAAGTGTATAGTACACGATTTTTCGGGATTCTGGGGTCCCGGAACAAAATTCTCCGAAAATTGCATAAGATGTTCCTGGGGTCAGATAAAGCGGCCACAAAAATTTGAGCACCAACGGAAGACATTTGGGGGTGCCGGTGTGCCAGAAACCAGCATTCGTTGAAACTCGGATTATCGTGAAAAATGCGTTAAAACTCGTTATTTGAGGTCGAATTTGAACAAACGTTAACTCCTGAAATGAGCTAGGACGCGTGATTGAAAAACTGGGAGAAAAAGAAACCGGGTCCGGTACGACCTCCCGAACGCCTGCAATTGAAGTGTATAATACACGGTTTTTGGGGATTCCGGGGTCCCGGAACAAAGTTCTCCGACAATCGCATAGGATGTTCCTGGGATCAGATAAAGCGGCCACGCAAAATTTGAGCACCAACGGAAGACATTTGGGGGTGCCGGTGTGCGGAAACCAAAGATTCACGCCGAAACTCGGATTATCGTGAAAATGCGTTAAAACTCGTTATTTGAGGTCAAATCGAACAGGTTAACTCCTGAAATGAGCTCGGACGCGTAATTGAAAAAACAGGAGAAAAAGAAACCAGTCCCAGACGACCTCCCGAACTAATTGAAATCAAGTGTATAATACACGGTTTTTCGGGATTCCGGTCCCGAACAAAATTTCCGGAAATCGCATAGGATGTTCCCGGGGTCGATAAAGTGCCACGCAAAATTTGACCAACGGAAGACATTTGGGGTGCTTGGTGTGCGAAACCAAAGATTCGCCAAAACTCGGATTATCGTGAAAAATGCGTTAAACTTCGTTATTTGAGGCTGAAATCGAACAGGTTAACTCCTAAAATGAGCTAAGACGCGTGATTGAAAAACAGGAGAAAAAGAAACCGGTCCCAGACACCTCCCGAACTGAAATTGAAGTGTATAATACACGGTTTTTCGGGATTCCGGTCCCGAAAAAATTCTCCGACAATCGCATAGGATGTTCCTGGGGTCAGATAAAGCGGCCACGCAAAATTCGAGCACCAACGGAAGACATTTGGGGCACTTGGTGTGCTAGAAACCAAAGATTCGCCGAAACTCGGATTATCGTGAAAAATGCCTTAAAACTCGTTATTTGAGGCTGAAATCGAACAGTTTAATCTGCTAAAATGAGCTAGGACGCGTGATTGAAAAACAGGAGAAAAAGAAACCGGTCCTGCAGTCACGACCTCCCGAACGCCTGAAATTGAAGTGTATAATACACGGTTTTTCGGGATTCCTGGGTCCCGGAACAAAATTCTCCGACAATCGCATAGGATGTTCCTGGGGTAAGATAAAGCGGCCACGCAAAATTTGAGCACCAACGGAACATATTTTGGGGTGTCGGTGTGCCAGAAACCAGCATTCGCCGAAACTCGGATTATCGTGAAAAATGCCTTAAAACTCGTTATTTGAGGCTGAAATCGAACAGGTTAACTCCTGAAATGAGCTAGGATGCGTGATTGAAAAACTGGGAGAAAAAGAAACCGGGTCCGGTATGACCTCCCGAACAACTGAAATTGAAGTGTATAATACACGGTTTTTCGGGATTCCGGGGTCCCGGAACAAAGTTCTCCGACAATCGCATAGGATGTTCCTGGGGTCAGATAAAGCGGCCACGCAAAATTTGAGCACCAACGGAAGACATTTGGGGGTGCCGGTATGCCGGAAACCAGCATTCGTCGAAACTCGGATTATCGTGAAAAATGCGGTAAAACTCGTTATTTAAGGCTGAATCGAACAGGTTAACTCCTGAAATGAGCTAGGACGCGTGATTGAAAAACAGGGAAAAAAAAGAAACAGGGTCCGGTACGACCTCCCGAACGACTGAAATTGAACTGTATAATACACGGTTTTTCGGGATTACGAGATCCCGGAAAAAAATTCTCCGGAAATCGCATAGAATGTTCCTGGGGTCAGATAAAGCGGCCACGCAAAATTTGAGCACCAACGGAAGATATTTGGGGGTGCCGGTGTGCCAGAAACCAGTATTTGCTAAAACTCGGATTATCGTGAAAAATGCGTTAAAACTCGTTATTTGAGGCTGAAATCGAACAAGTTAACTCCTGAAATGAGCTAGGACGCGTGATTGAAAATCAGGGAGAAAAAGAAACCAGGTCCGGGACGACCTCCCGAACGCCTGAAATTGAAGTGTATAATACACGGTTTTTCGGGATTCCGGGGTCCCGGAACAAAGTTCTCCGACAATCGCATAGGATGTTCCTGGGGTCAGATAAAGCGGCCACGAAAAATTTGAGCACTAACGGAAGACATTTGGGGGTGCCGGTGTGCCGGAAACCAGCATTCGCCGAAACTCGGATTATCGTGAAAAATGCGGTAAAACTCGTTATTTAAGGCTGAATCGAACAGGTTAACTCCTGAAATGAGCTAGGACGCGTGATTGAAAAACAGGGAAAAAAGAAACGGTCCTGTTTACCTCCCGAACGGCTGAAATTGAACTGTATAATACATGGTCTTTCGGGATTCCGAGATCCCGGAAAAAAATTCTCCGGAAATCGCATAGGATGTTCCTGGGGTGAGATAAAGCGGCCACACAAAATTTGAACACCAACGGAAGATATTTGGGGGTGCCGGTTTGCCAGAAACCAGCATTCGCCGAAACTCGGATTATCGTGAAAAATGCGTTAAAACTCGTTATTTGAGGCTTATATCGAACAGGTTAACTCTTAAAATGAGCTAGGACGCGTGATTGAAAAACAGGGAAATAAAGAAACAGGGTCCGTACGACCTCCCGAACGGCTGAAATTGAACTGTATAATACACGGTTTTTCGGGATTCAGAGATCCCGGAAAAAAATTCTCCGGAAATCGCATAGAATGTTCCTGGGGTCAGATAAAGCGGCCACGCAAAATTTGAGCACCAACGGAAGATATTTGGGTGTGCTTGGTGTAAAACCAAAGATTCGCCGAAACTCGGATTATCGTGAAAAATGCGTTAAAACTCGTTATTTGAGGCTGAAATCGAACGGGTTAACTCCTAAAATGAGCTAGGACGCGTGATTGAAAAACAGGGAGAAAAAGAAATCTGGTCCGGTACGACCTCCCGAACGGCTGAAATTGAAGTGTATAATACACGGTTTTTCGGGATTCCAGGGTCCCGGAACAAAATTCTCCGAAAATCGCATAGGATGTTCCTGGGGTCGATATAAGCGGCCACGCAAAATTTGAGCACCAACGGAAGACATTTGGGGGTGCCGGTGTGCGAAAACCAAATTCGCCGAAACTCGGATTATCGTGAAAAATGCCTTAAAACTCGTTATTTGAGGTCAAATCGAATGCAGTTAACTCTTGAAATGAGCTAGGACGCGTGATTGAAAAACGGGAGAAAAAGAATCCGGTCCTGTTTACCTCCCGAACGCCCGAAATTGAAGTGTATAATACACGGTTTTTCGGGATTCCGGTCCCGAACAAAATTTCCGGAAATCGCATAGGATGTTCCCGGGGTCGATAAAGTGCCACGCAAAATTTGACCAACGGAAGACATTTGGGAGTGCTTGGTGTGCGAAAACCAAAGATTCGCCAAAACTCGGATTATCGTGAAAATGCGTTAACACTCGTTATTTGAGGTCATGTCGAATCGGTTAACTCCTAAAATGAGCTAGGACGTGTGATTGAAAAACAGGGAGAAAAAGAAACCGGGTCCGGTACGACCTCCCGAACGCCTGAAATTGAAGTGTGTATAATACACGGTTTTTCGGGATTCCGGGGTCCCGGAACAAAATTCTCCGACAATCGCATAGGATGTTCCTGGGGTCAGATAAAGCGGCCACGGAAAATTTGAGCACCAACGGAAGACATTTGGGGCTCACGGTGTGCAGCGTAAACCAAAGATTCGCCGAAACTCGGATTATCGTGAAAAATGCGTTAAAACTCGTTATTTGAGGCTGTAATCGAACTGGTTAACTCCTAAAATGAGCTAGGACGCGTGATTGAAAAACAGGGAGAAAAAGAAACCGGGTCCGGTACGACCTCCCGATCGTCTGAAATTGAATGGTATAATACACGGTTTTTCGGGATTCCGGGGTCCCGGAACAAAATTCTCCGACAATCGCATAGGATGTTCCTGGGGTCAGATAAAGTGGCCACTGAAAATTTGAGCACCAACGGAAGACATTTGGGGGTGCTGGTGTGCCAGAAACAAGCATTCGCCAAAACTCGGATTATCGTGAAAAACGCGTTAAAAATCGTTATTTGAGGCTGAAATCGAACAGGTTAGCTCCTAAAATGAGTTAGGACGCGTGATTGAAAAACAGGGAGAAAAAGAAACCGGGTCCGGTTCGACCTCCCAAACGGCTGAAATTGAAGTGTATAAATACACGGTTTTTCGGGATTCCGGGGTCCCGGAATTAAATTCTCCGAAAATCACATAAGATGTTCGTGGGGTCACATAAAGCGGCCACGCAAAATTTTAGCACCAACGGAAGACATTTGGGGGTGCCGGTGTGTCAGAAACCAGCATTCGCCGAAACTCGGATTATCGTGAAAAATTCGTTAAAACTCGTTATTTGAGGCTGAAATCGAACAGGTTAACTCCTGAAATGAGCTAGGACGCGTGATTGAAAAACAGGGAGAAAAAGAAACCGGGTCCGGTACGACCTCCCGAACGCCTGAAATTGAAGTGTATAATACACGGTTTTTCGGGATTCCGGGGTCCCGTAGAAAAATTCTCCGACAATCGCATAGGATGTTCCTGGGGTCAGATAAAGCGGCCACGCAAAATTTGAGCACCAACGGAAGACATTTGTGGGTGCCGGTGTGCCAGAAACCAGCATTCGCCGAAACTCGGATTATCGTGAAAAATGCCTTAAAATTCGTTATTTGAGGCTGAAATCGAACAGGTTAACTCCTGAAATGAGCTAGGACGCGTGATTGAAAAACAGGGAGAAAAAGAAACCGGGTCTGGTACGACCTCCCGAACGCCTGAAATTGAAGTGTATAATACACGGTTTTTCGGGATTCCGGGGTCCCGGAACAAAATTCTCCGACAATAGCATAGGATGTTCCTGGGGTCAGATAAAGCGACCACGCAAAATTTGAGCACCAACAGAAGACATTTGGGAGTGCCGGTGTGCCAGAAACCAGCACTCGCCGAAACTCGGATTATCGTGAAAAATTCGTTAAAACTCGTTATTTGAGGCTGAAATCGAACAGGTTAACTCCTGAAATGAGCTAGGACGCGTGATTGTCAAACAGGGAGAAAAAGAAACCGGGTCCGGTACGACCTCCCGAACGCCTGAAATTGAAGTGTATAAATACACGGTTTTTCGCGATTCCGGGGTCCCGGAACAAAATTCTCCGACAATCGCATAGGATGTTCCTGGGGTCAGATAAAGCGGCCACGCAAAATTTGAGCACCAACGGAAGACATTTGGGGTTGCCGGTGTGCCAGAAACAGCATTCGCCGAAACTCGGATTATCGTGAAAAATGCCTTAAAACTCGTTATTTGAGGCTGAAATCGAACAGGTTAACTCCTGAAATGAGCTAGGACGCGTGATTGAAAAACAGAGAGAAAAAGAAACCGGGTCTGCTACGACCTCCCGAACGCCTGAAATTGAAGTGTATAATACACGGTTTTTCGGGATTCCGGGGTCTCGGAACAAAATTCTCAGGAAATCGCATAGAATGTTCCTGGGGTCAGATAAAGCGGCCACGCAAAATTTGAGCACCAACGGAAGACATTTGGGGGTGCCGGTGTGACAGAGCATTCGCCGAAACTCGGATTATCGTGAAAAATGCGTTAAAACCCGTTATTTCAGGCTGAAATCGAACAGGTTAACACCTGAAATGAGCTAGGACGCGTAATTGAAAAATCGGGAAAAAAAGAAACAGGGTCCGGTACGACCGCCCGAACGGCTGAAATTGAAGTGTATAATACACGGTTTTTCGGGATTCCGGGGTCCCAGAACAAACTTCTCCGAAAATCGCATAAGTTGTTCCTGGGGTCAGATAAAGCGGCCACGCAAAATTTGAGCACCAACGGAAGATATTTGGGGGTGCCGGTGTGCCAGAAACCAGCATTCGCCGAAACGCGGATTATCGCGAAAAATGCGTTAAAACTCGTTATTTGAGGCTGAAAGCGAACAGGTTAACTCCTTAAATGAGCTAGGACGCGTGATTGAAAAACAGGAAACTGGGTCCGGTTCGACCTCCCGAACGGCTGAAATTGAAGTGTATAAATACACGGTTTTGCGGGATTCCGGGGTCCCGGAATTAAATTCTCCGAAAATCGCATAAGATGTTCCTGGGGTCATATAAAGCGGCCACGCAAAATTTTAGCACCAACGGAAGACATTTGGGGGTGCCGGTGTGCCAGAAACCAGCATTCGCCGAAACTCGGATTATCGTGAAAAATTCGTTAAAACTCGTTATTTGAAGCTGAAATAGAACAGGTTAACTCCTGAAATGAGCTAGGACGCGTGATTGAAAAACAGGGAGAAAAAGAAACCGGGTCCGGTACGACCTCCCGAACGCCTGAAATTGAAGTGTATAAATACACGGTTTTTCGGGATTCCGGGGTTCCTGAAATGAGCTAGGACGCGTGATTGAAAAACAGGGAGAAAAAGAAACCGGGTCCGGTACGACCTCCCGAACGCCTGAAATTGAAGTGTATAAATACACGGTTTTTCGGGATTCCGGGGTCCCGGAACAAAATTCTCCGAAATTGCATAGGATGCTCCTGGCGTCAGATAAAGCGGCCACGCAAAATTTGAGCATCAACAGAAGACATTTGGGGGTGCCGGTGTGCCAGAAACCAGCATTCGACGAAACTCGGATTATCGTGAAAAATGCATTAAAACTCCTTATTTGAGGCTGAAATCGAACAGGTTAACTCCTGAAATTAGCTAGGACGTGTGATTGAAAAACAGGGAGAAAAAGAAACCGGGTCCGGCACGACCTGTAATACTCCGTATTTATGGTCTTGGGGGTACTCTATCGAGTAGCCCTTACTCTGTCGAGTAGGGGTATGTTGTAGAATAAAATAGTTTCTTACCTGTTGGGCACTCGATCGAGTAGCTGGGGCACTCGATCGAGTACCTTGGGTACTCGATCGAGTGTCCGGTTTTACGGGGGAGTTTTCTCGGGTTTTGTTAATTACGCGATTAAGGTATTTAAACCAATTCGTCTTTGTTCTAAATCACTTTTTACAAAACCTAAAACCTGTTTAAGAGAGAAAGCAACTTGTCTTCTTCCTAATCGCGTTCTTGACAATTCCCGGAGTTCAGACGGTCGGTTTGCATCATAGTTTGTGTCGTTGGATTCCTTGCGTCGAGGGTAAGCTTTTAATGTAATTTATATAATGTTTTGTTAAGATTAGTGAAACCCTAATTTAGGAATTGGGGGTTTTTATGAATAGTAATTGAATAGTAGTATCTATGTGTTGTATGGTAGGAGGAGAGTTCATAGAAGAGGCGTTTTGAGACAAACTTGTAGATACCGTCTGCGTGTTGTGCTTTCCAGGTAGGATTTCCTACTCAGTATTAGTCCCATAATGGGATATTGGTGATGTGCTGTAGTTAGTTGATTGATATGATGATTGTAATTGTGATTGTGATTGTGGTTGTGTTTGTTGATGGTTCTCGAGATGCGTTCTCGGCTGAGTGGGGTCACTTGCGGGAGTGATCTCACGCCCTAGTTTCGCACTTCGTGGAACCCACCACGAAAGGGGATGTGCACATTAATGGACAGGGTTATCGCTCGTACGATGAGCGGGGCTTAGGTGGGAACGGCTGCGGTCCCCCACCGGCGGTGGTCGGTCCAAATGGACGATCGATGATTGAGACGGTTGGTTGGATGTGCGTGTGTGTGTGTGGCGGTTCAAATTCTCTGTTTGTCTTATTGTTGTTAACTATTTTGATTGTGTGATTAGTACGACCCCTGTTGTTTTGTAAAACTGCGGTGATCCATTCGGGGATGATGAGCGGATATTGAACAGTATAGAGATGATACTTTGGGATAGCCGGGATGGCCACGACATGACGATAGAGTCTTCTGCTGTAGTTTAGTATTTATTTACATTTCAGTTGAGAACAGATAGTTTGAATAATGTATCGTACCTTTCAGTTTGGTTTCGAGGATTGTACTTATTCATTAAACTACTTATAATAAATGTTGTTTCTGTTTTGTCTATTTGATTATCATGCCTCGGGCAACCGAGATGGTGATGTCTTCATACCTGAGTGGTCCTGGTAAGGCACTCGGAGTATGGGGTGTTACAAATGGTATCGGAGCGACGATCCCGAAACCCGTAACCAATGAACTTAATGAACATAGGGAGTCAATTAAAATGAACCCGGGGTAAAAGTTGTAGGAGCTAGTGCAAAGGCTTGGGAGACGTCCTAAAGTCGCGGGGGTCGCCCTACAACTTTGAACCGGTCACATGGGGGAAATGTGTGTTGAGTCATGTGTGTGCTTAGTAACTTGCGTGACAATGTGATGGAATGTGTGATTTGATTGTTCGATGTTGATGGAGAAGTTGAGAATGTGAAAGAAAAGTAATATATATATGTAGACGTGATGATGGAATAACATGTTGGATGTTTACAATGTGGCTTTAATAGCATGATGAATTGATCTTGTTGATAGTATAATAGATGCGTAGCATATGTATTCTGATAGCATGTGATTTTATAAAGTTAGCATGTTAGTATACGACTAATATGCGGGTAGCTCTTACGTATTGGGGGTACTTGATCGAGTGAGGCTGACTCGATCGGGTAGGTTTTTGGCGATTTTGAGTCCAGAATCGAGTTTTGGGGCACTCGATCGAGTAACTAGGGGTACTCGATCGAGTAGGGGGTCACTCGATCGAGTAGCCTAGATACTCGATCGAGTGGGTTAGAGATCAGAAGGTCTGTTTGGTTCTGGAGTTTGGGTACTCGATCGAGTACATGGGGGCACTCGATCGAGTAGCCCGTTACTCGATCGAGTGGGTTTGGATACTCGATCGAGTAGATCCTATGCAGCGCGTTTTCGTGTTTTGAGGTTTAGTACGCGTGTTTATGTTTATCCCTTTCTTATATAGCTTCAAGATGCCGCCCAAGAGAAATGCTTTGTACGCGAGAGCTGAGGTTATGAGTACGGATGACATCGTTAAGATGTTGGAACACCGGACGCTCTTACGAGACCCCGAAGAGAGTGAATGAGGACAAGGATAAGAGTAAGGAGAAGGAGGTTGACCATGCTAAAGTCGGCCTCTATATTTGCGAGGTTTAACCCGAAGGAGTACAAGGGGGTTGAGGAGCCTAACCATCTTGACATTGGGCCGAGGGAGATGGAGAACATACTAGATTTAGTTCGCTGTCTGATGAGATGAGAGTGGATCGGCCGCATTCTATCCGAGGGAGGCACTGGCAAATGGTGGGATTCAGTGAAAGTGAGTGCCAAGGAGATATATACCAACCAGGGGTTACCTGCTATACCTTGGGAGGAGTTTCGTAGGGCTGTGAGGAAGGAGTTCGTACCAGAACATGTGAGGAGTAAGTTGAGAGAGGAGTTCGACAAGTTTAAGATGACGGTGAGAGATGTCCGTGGGTCGAGTACTACGGGCGGTTCAATGAGAAATCCAGATATGCTGAGGACATGGGTTTGAGTGAGGAGAATATGGCTTTGAGGTTTGAGAGAGGGCTAACCACGAAGATTATGGATAAGTTACCCGTGGGAGTCCTTACTGATGTGAAGGAAGCATATGAGAGGGCTGGGAGAGCTGAGAGACTAGTGGAGATGGCTCAGGAGAGGTCGGGTGGAGAGAAGAGGAAGTCTGAGAGCGAGGGTGGTGGCCAATCTAATTTCAAGAAAGGCAACCACAATCAATCTAAGGGATTTCCTTCGGGTCCGGGTTTAGTCTTTGGAACTTCCTTTGGGCGAGGTCGTGGAAGTGTGAGCAACAAATGGGAGTGACTGCTTTGGTTGTGGTGGCGTAGGCCACAAGAGACATGAGTGCACGAGCGCACCGGATCCTTTCGAGAGACTGCGCAGCTTTGCAAGCAAATGACCAGTGGATCATGGCCAAACCGGGAAGTCGAGCTATCGAGTGGAGGCAACCGCAACGGCGGTAATTCTTATGCGAAGACACCGATGAACAACAACAACAATCAAGGGTCGGGTGCTAAGCCGACCGCATCGCTAGTCTTGTCCGGGAGGTGGGCGAAGACCGATGGCAAGTTGTTCATGATGGACAAGAAGGTAGGCCGAGGAGGATGCGCACGTTATCACCGGTACATTCCTTGTTAATGGTATTCCTACGTTTTTTTTTGTTTGATTCGGGGCTTCTCGGTCGTTTGTGTCTTGAGTCATGTAAAACGCATTGGGGTTGAGAGTATATGAGTCTGTTAGGGAGCAAGTTTTCATACCTTCAGGTGAGTCCGTATCGTGTGGGAGGTTGTTTAGAGATGTATCTTTGATAGTTGGGCAAGTCGATTTCCCCGTAGACTTGCTAGAGTTTCCTTTTAATGGTTTTGAGATGATAGTTGGGATGGATTGGTTAGGAAAGTATAAGGCTAAGATAGACTCATCATCAAAAGAAAGTGTCCCTAAGAGGTCCTAACGGTGTAAGTGTGTCTTATCGTGGGTTTCTAGTCAAACCCAAAGTTAAGTTGATTGCAAATTGTCACTTTGAAGTCGTATCTGAGGAAGGGATGTCCTCTGATTTTGTGCCATGTGAGAGATGACCGGATAGAGAGCCCGGCAATTGACGAGATACCAATGGTGGGAGAGTATGCGAGATGTTTTTCCGAGAGGAGATTCCGGGTTGCCACCGAAGAGGGAGATAGATTTCACCGTTGAGTTGAAGCCAGGGACGGGGCCAATCTCTAAGGCACCGTACCGTATGGGTCCTAAGGAGATGGAGGAGCTTAGGAAGCAGTTGGATGATTTGATAGAGAAGGGATACATTAGACCAAGTGTATCGCCTTGGGGAGCACCAGTTCTTTTCGTGAAGAAGAAGGATGGAACTTTGAGGTTATGCATAGATTACCGGGAGCTGAACCGTGTGACGATAAAGAACAAGTATCCTTTGCCAAGGATAGATGACCTGTTTGATCAGTTGAGCGGTGCAACAGTCTTTTCTAAGATTGATTTGAGGTCGGGGTACCATCAGGTGAAGATTAGAGATGTGGACATACCGAAGACAGCTTTCACGTCGAGGTATGGCCATTATGAGTATGTGGTGATGCCATTTGGGTTGTCCAATGTGCCGGCAGTGTTTATGGATTTGATGAATAGGATCTTCAGACAGTTCTTGGATCAGTTTGTAGTGGTGTTTATCGATGACATCCTAGTCTACTCTAAGACTAAGGAGGAGCATGAGGAGCATCTGAGGATCGTGTTGCAGACGTTGAGAGATCATGAGTTGTATGCTAAGCTGTCCAAGTGTGAGTTCTGGTTAGAGAAAGTTGCTTTTCTGGGGCATGTAATCTCTAAAGATGGGGTAGCTGTGGATCCGGCGAAGATTGAGGCAGTGACAAAGTGGGAAGCACCAAAGAATGTTGCTGAGGTGAGGAGTTTCTTGGGTTTAGCTGGATACTACAGGCGGTTCGTGAAGGATTTCTCCAAGATAGCTAGACCGATGACAGCATTGATGAGGAAAGAGAACAGGTTTCGTTGGGATGAGAGTTGTGAGACGGCGTTCCAAACCTTAAAGGAGCGTTTGACCACAGCTCCTGTCTTGGCATTACCTGAAGGGAGCGAGAATTTCGAGGTCTATACAGATGCCTCGAAGAATGGGTTGGGATGTGTGTTGATGCAGAATGGTAAAGTAATTGCCTATGCTTCTAGGCAGTTGAAGCCTTATGAGGAGAATTACCCTACTCATGACCTGGAGTTGGGTGCAGTGGTGTTTGCTCTCAAGATTTGGAGGCACTACCTTTATGGAGCAATCTTTAAGGTATTTTCTGATCACAAGAGTCTCAAGTACATCTTCACGCAGAAGGAGTTGAACATGAGACAGAGGAGGTGGATGGAGCTGATTGGTGATTACGACATGGAAATCATCTACCATGAAGGGAAGGCCAATGTTGTTGCTGATGCGTTGAGTAGAAAGAGTGTACATTCCTTGTGTACAGCTCTATCTTTGATGAGGCTGAGGGATGAGGTAGCGAGCTTTGGGATTCATATGATGCAGAAAGGAGATGCTATGGGTGATATGACAGTACACATGGAGTTTTATGATGATATTCGAGGTAAACAGGCTTTGGATCCTAAGATAGTGGAGTGGAGAGTGGAGTAGAGAAAGGGACAAAGTCCCTGGTTTTCCATTCATACAGATGGTAGCTTGAGGTTTGATGGTAGGTGGTGTGTTCCTAATGACGAGGAGTTGAAAAAGACAATCATGACAGAAGCGCATTGCACACCATATTCAGTTCATCCGGGTGGAGACAAGCTTTACAAAGATTTGAAGAAAACGTTTTGGTGGCCTGGGATGAAGAAAGAGACAGCTGAGTTTGTGTCCCGTTGTTTGACATGCCAGAGAGTTAAAGGGGAACAGAGAAGACCACAAGGTAAGGTTCAGTCTTTAGAGGTGCCTGAGTGGAAGTGGGAATCCATTTCCATGGATTTCATTGTGGGTTTGCCGAAGAGTCAACAAGGTAACAACATGATTTGGGTGATAGTGGATCGGTTGACCAAGTCAGCTCACTTTATTCCAATGAAAGATACATGGACTAAGGCACAACTGGCTATGGCCTATCGAAAGAACGTGCTTAAGTTACATGGAGTCCCTAAGGACATAGTGTCTGACAGAGATGCGAGGTTTATATCGAGGTTTTGGAAGGAGTTGCAGGAATCGTTGGGAACACTTTGAAGATGAGTACGACATTTCATCCCGCGACGATGATGGGCAGACGAGAGAACAATCAAGACTCTTGAGGATATGTTGCGAGCTTGTGTGATGGATTTTGGTGGTAGCTGGGAGCAGAGGTTGGACTTAATAGAGTTTTCTTACAACAACAGCTATCACACTAGCATTGGTATGGCACCGTTTGAGGCTTTGTATGGGAGGAGATGTAGGAGTCCGATCTGTTGGGACGATAGTCTTTGGCAAAGTGGTTTTAGGACCAGAGATGGTACATGAGATGGTGGAAAGATCAAGATGATCGAGAGAACGTATGAGAGCAGCCCAGATCGACGTAAAGAGTTATGCGAGATCTACATCGTCGGGATATAGAGTTTCAGGTTGGGGACAAGGTTCTTCTGAAAGTGTCTCCTATGCGTGGGGTTATGAGATTTGGGAAGAAAGGCAAGCTAAGCCAGAAGTTTATAGGGCCTTATGAGATCTTAGAGCGAGTTGGGGAAGTGGCTTATCGTTTAGCTTTACCGGCTGCTTTGGAGAGAGTGCATAATGTGTTTCATGTATCGCAGCTGCGGAAGTATGTGAGTGACCCGTCACATGTGTTGGAGGCAGAGAGCTTAGAGCTGGATGAGTCTTTATCGTACCTTGAGATGCCTAAGCAGATCCTAGACCGAAAAGTTAGAAAGACCAGGAGTGGAGAGACAGTTTTGCTTAAGATCCTTTGGTCTAACCATGAGACTGAGGAAGCTACATGGGAGGCGGAGGATATCATGAAAGAGCGTTACCCTTTCCTTTTTGATCAGGTATGTATGGTTACGGGGACGTAACCTTGTTTCTTTTAGGGGGGTAGGAGATGATCGCGAGAGTTTTTAAGAGTTTTTACACCCCTTTTATATGTTGTGTCGGTATGTTTGTCGGGATAAGTTGGGTTAGTAGCATGTTTTACGTTGTGTTTATTTTGACCTTCGAGTCGGGAAGCTTATGGGAGTACCTTTGTTTTGGTAGTGGTTTGAACTTCGGGGACGAAGTTCCTTTTAAGGAGGGAAGACCGTAATACTCCGTATTTATATGTCTTGGGGTACTCTATCGAGTAGCCCTTACTCTGTCGAGTAAGGGTATGTTGCGTAATAAAATAGTTGCTTGACTGTTGGGCACTCGATCGAGTAGCTGGGGCACTCGATCGAGTAGGGGGGTACTCGATCGAGTACCTTGGGTACTCGATCGAGTGTCCGGTTTTACGGGGGAGTTTTCTCGGGTTTTGTTAATTACGCGATTAAGGTATTTAAACCAATTCGTCTTTGTTCTAAATCACTTTTTACAAAACCTAAAACCTGTTTAAGAGAGAAAGCAACTTGTCTTCTTCCTAATCGCGTTCTTGACAATTCCCGGAGTTCAGACGGTCGGTTTGCATCATAGTTTGTGTCGTTGGATTCCTTGCGTCGAGGGTAAGCTTTTAATGTAATTTATATAATGTTTTGTTAAGATTAGTGAAACCCTAATTTAGGAATTGGGGGTTTTTATGAATAGTAATTGAATAGTAGTATCTATGTGTTGTATGGTAGGAGGAGAGTTCATAGAAGAGGCGTTTTGAGACAGCTGTAGATACCGTCTGCGTGTTGTGCTTTCCAGGTAGGATTTCCTACTCAGTATTAGTCCCATAATGGGATATTGGTGATGTGCTGTAGTTAGTTGATTGATATGATGATTGTAATTGTGATTGTGATTGTGGTTGTGTTTGTTGATGGTTCTCGAGATGCGTTCTCGGCTGAGTGGGGTCACTTGCGGGAGTGATCTCACGCCCTAGTTTCGCCCTTCGTGGAACCCGCCACGAAAGGGGATGTGCACATTAATGGACAGGGTTATCGCTCGTACGATGAGCGGGGCTTAGGTGGGAACGGCTGCGGTCCCCCACGGCAGGGTGGTCCAAAGGGACGATCGATGATTGAGACGGTTGATTGGATGTGCGTGTGTGTGTGTGGCGATTCGATTTATCTTTTGTCTTATTGTTGTTAACTATTTTGATTGTGTGATTAGTACTGACCCCGGTGTTGTTTTGTAAAACCTGCGGTGATCCATTCGGGGATGGTGAGCAGATATTGAATAGGTATAGAGATGATACTGGGATAGCTGGGATGGCCACGACATGATGATAGAGTCTTCCGCAGTAGTTTAGTATTTATTTACATTTCAGTTGAGAACAGATAGTTTGAATAATGTATCGTACCTTTCAGTTTGGTTTCGAGGATTGTACTTATTCATTAAACTACTTATAATAAATGTTGTTTCTGTTTTGTCTATTTGATTATCATGCCTCGGGCAACCGAGATGGTGATGTCTTCATACCTGAGTGGTCCTGGTAAGGCACTCGGAGTATGGGGGTGTTACACGACCTCCCGAACGGCTGAAATTGAAGTGTATAATACACGGTTTTTCGGGATTCCGGGGTCCCGGAACAAAATTCTCCGAAATCGCATAGGATGTTCCTGAGGTCAGATAAAGCGGCCACACAAAATTTTAGCGCCAACGGAAGACATATGGGGGTGCTGGTGTGCGAGAAACCAGCATTCGCGCACTACTACAGATACAACCTATAACAACGGTCAAAAACCGTTGTTATATAAAAAAGCGGACGTTGTTAAAGCGTCCGTTGTAAAAGGTTTTAACAACGGTTGGTTTTTTTAAGGAAACCGTTGTTAAAAATATTAACAACGGTTTTAAGTATAAAAACCCGTTGTGGAAAGTGTGACTCAATTTTGGGGGGAAAGTTATAACAACGGGTTATTTATAAATAACCGTTGTTGTTTGTTCTTAAAAAAAAAAAAAAAAAAAATTAAATATTACTAGCTATAAATATTAAAGCATCCTTTACTAACATATTAAAGCATCCTTTACTAACATTCATTAATTGAAACAACATGGCAATGAACCCTAATTTTATCAACAACGAAGAATGGCTTACACAAACGATTGAAGATGATGGGAAGGTTCTCGCCGGGCTTCCCGCCGATCAACACCCATTAATCAAAGCATCCCTTGAACATCAACGGAATTATTGGATTAAGAGGCGTGAAGCAGTCCGGCTTGTCAACAAAGCCTCATCATCATCATCATCTTCATACCCTCGTCGGCCGATACTCGCAACTTGGTCATGACCCGAGAGATATGTTGAGTTGTACTCTTCCAACCTTATCTCCACATGCAAGTCGTGTCCTTGCATATATTCAATCTTGTTATTGCAAAATATGAAGCCAATGACCGGAAGTTAGCGGTATACCGAGTGGCGTGATTGGTGGCGAGTTGAGAAGCGTTTTTTACGCTTAACCGGGTTGTTCCGCTTATTATACATCTTTTGATTTCGATAATTGCTTTGTAATGTATTTGGTTTAAAATTAAATGAAATGATCATTTTGAAAGTGTTGAGTTATGCTTGTTTGATTTGCTTCCATTTTTTCAACTTCATAGATCTATCAGTCATCATCAAGATCTGATTATGGCACAACTTCCTAACATATATGGCACAACTTCCTAACATATATATTAATTAAAAAACAACTCAACCCACACATTAGTATAAATACATTGCATTATCTCAACTAACATGCATTTCCATTATCTCAATATATTCTCCAAACCCTAACTGCTAAAACATGCTCGATCCGTACTGAAGGACGCCAAAGAAGATGGAAATGAAATAATTAGAAACACATACATGGAAATGAAATAATTAGCAGATGCTGAACGGAACCTAATGGTCGATAAAAACACATACATTGAAATGAAATAATTAGAACAATAAAATAATGACGATGAAACAAACCTGATAATTACAGAACGTACGTAAAGAGACGATGAAATCAACAGTGACGGCGAGAAGATAAAGCGACGATGAGAAAGAGAGAAAGAGACGATGAGAAAGTGTGTTTTGTGTTTGTGTTTGGCAAAATTTCTTCTTTGGGTTTGTGTTTGTGTATTAAGGTTTGTGTTTTGTGGCTGCAGCAGACTTGTGTTTGTGTGGTTTATAGTATGGAAGGTATTGACAACGGTTATTAAACAACAACCGTTGTGAAATATGTTTTAACAACGGTTGTAGAAAACACCCGTTGTTAAATAAGTTTTAACAACGGGTTTCAAAAATAACCGTTGTTATTACTTTTCACTAACTTTGCGCCAATTTTGCGCCAAATTATTAACAACGGTTGTTCATGTGTGACCCGTTGTTAAAACGAATAACAACGGTTTTTATAACCATACCCGTTGTAATTGATTTTAGTAAAATTCGCGCCATGCATTCTACAACGTTTATTGTGATTTTCGTGAATATTC
This sequence comes from Silene latifolia, assembly GCF_048544455.1. NCBI lineage: Eukaryota > Viridiplantae > Streptophyta > Magnoliopsida > Caryophyllales > Caryophyllaceae > Silene > Silene latifolia. Next base: position 345,506,617 of record NC_133537.1, on the reverse strand, counting down.
GTTGTTAAAGGGGCGTTGTAGTTGCCTGGATTTGTAGTAGTGGCGGAACTCGGATTATCGTGAAAAATGCGTTAAAACTCGTTATTTGACGCTGAAATCGAACAGGTTAACTCCTGAAATGAGCTAGGACGCGTGATTGAAAAACAGGGAGAAAAAGAAACCGGTCCGTACGACCTCCCGAACGCCTGAAACTGAAGTATATAATACACGGTTTTTCGGATTTCTGGGGTCCCGGAACAAAATTCTCCGACAATCGCATAGGATGTTCCTGGGGTCAGATAAAGTGGCCACTGAAAATTTGAGCACCAACGGAAGACATTTGGGGGTGCCGGTGTGCCAGAAACAAGCATTCGCCAAAACTCGGATTATCGTGAAAATGCGTTAAAACTCGTTATTTAAGGCTGAAATCGAACAGGTTAACTCCTAAAATGAGTTAGGACGCGTGATTGAAAAACAGGGAGAAAAAGAAACCGGGTCCGGTACGATCTCCCGAACGGCTGAAATTGAAGTGTATAATACACGGTTTTTCGAGATTCCGGGGTGCCGGAACAAAATTCTCCGGAAATCGCATAGGATGTTCCTGGGGTCAGATAAAGTGGCCACGCAAAATTTGAGCACCAACGGAAGAAATTTGGGGGTGCCGGTGTGCCAGAAACCAGCATTTGCCGAAACTCGGATTATCGTGAAAAATACGTTAAAACTCGTTATTTGAGGCTGAAATCGAACAGGTTGACTTCTAAAATGAGCTAGGACGCGTGATTGAAAAACAGGGAGAAAAAGAAACCGGGTCCGGCACGACCTCCCGAACGGCTGAAATTGAAGTGTATAATACACGGTTTTTCGGGATTCCGGTGTCCCGGAACAAAATTCTACGAATTCGCATACGATGTTCCTGGGGTCAGATAAAGCGGCCACGCAAAATTTGAGCACCAACGGAAGACATTTGGGGGTGCCGGTGTGCCAGAAACCAGCATTCGCCGAAACTCGGATTATCGTGAAAAATGCGTTAAAACACGTTATTTGAGGCTTAAATCGAACAGGTTAACTCCTGAAATGAGCTAGGACGTGTGATTGAAAAAAAGGGAGAAAAAGAAACCGGGTCCGGCACGACCTCCCGAACGGCTGAAATTGAAGTGTATAATACACTGTTTTTCGGGATTCCGGGGTCCCGGAACAAAATTATACGGAAATCGCATAGGATGATCCTTGGGTCAGATAAGGCGGCCACGCAAAATTTGAGCACCAACGGAAGACATTTGGGGGTGCCGGTGTGCCACAAACCAGCATTCGCCGAAACTCGGATTATCGTGAAAAATGCGTTAAAACTCCTTATTTGAGGCTGAAATCGAACAGGTTAACTCCTGAAATTAGCTAGGACGTGTGATTGAAAAACAGGGAGAAAAAGAAACCGAGTCCGATACGACCTCCCGGAGGGCTGAAATTGAAGTGTATAATACACGGTTTTTCGGGATTCCGGGGTCCCGGAACAAAATTCTTCGAAATCGCATAGAATGTTCCTGGGGTCAGATAAAGCGGCCACGCAAAATTTGAGCATCAACGGAAGACATTTGGGGGTGCCGGTGTGCGAGAAACCAGCATTCGTCGAAACTCGGATTATCGTGAAAAATGCGATAAAACTCCTTATTTGAGGCAGGTTAACTCCTGAAATGAGCTAGGACGCGTGATTGAAAAACAGGGAGTAAAAGAAACCGGGTCCGGCACGACCTCCCGAACGGCTGAAATTGAAGTGTATAATACACGGTTTTTCGGGATTCCGGGGTCCCGGAACAAAATTCTCCGAATTCGCATACGATGTTCCTGGGGTCAGATAAAGCGGCCACGCAAAATTTGAGCACCAACGGAAGACATTTGGGGGTGCCGGTGTGCCAGAAACCAGCATTCGCCGAAACTCGGATTATCGTGAAAAATGCGTTAAAACACGTTATTTGAGGCTTAAATCGAACGGGTTAACTCCTGAAATTAGCTAGGGCGTGTGATTAAAAAAGAGGGAGTAAAAGAAACCGGGTCCAGCACGACCTCCCGAACGGCTGAAATTGAAGTGTATACACGGTTTTTCGGGATTCCGGGGTCCCGGAACAAAATTCTCCGAAATCGCATAGGATGTTCCTGGGGTCAGATAAAGCGGCCACACAAAATTTGAGCACAAACGGAAGACATATGGGGTTGCCGGTGTGCGAGAAACCATAATTCGCTGAAACTCGGATTATCGTGAAAAATGCGTTAAAACTCGTTATTTGACGCTGAAATAGAACAGGTTAACTTCTGAAATGACCTAGGACGCGTGATTGAAAAACAGGGACAAAAAGAAACCGAGTCCGGTACGACCTCCCGAACGGTTGAAATTGAAGTGTATAATACACGGTTTTTCGGGATTCCGGAACAAAATTCTACGGAAATCGAATAGGATGATCCTGGGGTCAGATAAGGCGGCCACGCAAAATTTAAGCACCAACGGAAGACATTTGGGGGTGCCGGTGTGCCACAAACCAGCATTCGCCGAAACTCGGATTATCGTGAAAAATGCGTTAAAACACGTTATTTGAGGCTTAAATCGAACAGGTTAACTCCTGAAATTAGCTAGGACGTGTGATTAAAAAACAGAGAGAAAAAGAAACCGGGTCCGGCACGACCTCCCGAACGGCTGAAATTGAAGTGTATAATACACGGTTTTTAGGGATTCCAGGGTCCGGAACAAAATTCTACGGAAATCGCATAGGATGTTCCTGGGGTCAGATAAAGCGGCCACGCAAAATTTGAGCACCAACGGAAGACATTTGGGGGTGCCGGTGTGCCAGAAACCAGCATTCGCCGAAACTCGGATTATCGTGAAAAATGCGTTAAAACTCGTTATTTGAGGCTGAAATCGAACAGGTTAACTCCTGAAATGAGTTAGGACGCGTGATTGAAAAACAGGGAGAAAAAGAAACCGAGTCCGGTACGACCTCCTGAACGGCCGAAATTGAAGTGTATAACACACGGTTTTTCGGGATTCTGGGGTTCCGGAACAAAACTCTCAGAAAATCACATATGATGTTCCTGGGGTCAGATAAAACGGCCACGTAAAATTTGAGCACCAACGGAAGACATTTGGGGGTGCCGGTGTGCCAGAAACGAGCATTCGTCGAAACTCGGATTATCGTGAAAAATGCGTTAAAACTCGTTATTTGAGGCTGAAATCGAACAGGTTATTTCCTGAAATGAGCTAGGACTCGTGATTGAAAAACAGGGTGAGAAAGAAACCGGGTCCGGTACGACCTCCCGAACGGCTGAAATTGAAGTGTATAATACACGGTTTTTCGAGATTCCGGGGTGCCGGAACAAAATTCTCCGGAAATCGCATAGGATGTTCCTGGGGTCAGATAAAGTGGCCACGCAAAATTTGAGCACCAACGGAAGAAATTTGGGGGTGCCGGTGTGCCAGAAACCAGCATTCACCGAAACTCGGATTATCGTGAAAAATGCGTTAAAACACGTTATTTGAGGCTTAAATCGAACAGGTTAACTCCTGAAATAAGCTAGGACGTGTGATTGAAAAACAGGGAGAAAAAGAAACCGGGTCCGGCACGACCTCCCGAACGGCTGAAATTGAAGTGTATAATACACGGTTTTTCGGGATTCCGGGGTCCCGGAAAAAAATTCTCCGGAAATCGCATAGGATGATCCTGGGGTCAGATAAGGCGGCCACGCAAAATTTGAGCACCAACGGAAGACATTTGGGGGTGCCGGTGTGCCAGAAACCAGCATTCGCCGAAACTCGGATTATCGTGAAAAATGCGTTAAAACTCGTTATTTGAGGCTGAAATCGAACAGGTTAACTCCTGAAATTAGCTAGGACGTGTGATTGAAAAACAGGGAGAAAAAGAAACTGGGTCCGGCACGACCTCCCGAACGGCTGAAATTGAAGTGTATAATACACGGTTATTCGGGATTCCGAGGTCCCGGAACAAAATTCTCTGAAATCGCATAGGATGTTCCTGGGGTCAGATAAAGCGGCCACGCAAAATTTGAGCACCAACGGAAGACATATGGGGGTGCCGGTGTGCGAGAAACCAGCATTCGCCGAAACTCGGATTATCGTGAAAAATGCGTTAAAACTCGTTATTTGACGCTGAAATAGAACAGGTTAACTTCTGAAATGAGCTAGGACGCGTGATTGAAAAACAGGGACAAAAAGAAACTGGGTCCGGTATGACCTCCCGAACGGTTGAAATTGAAGTGTATAATACACGGTTTTTCGGGATTCCTGGGTCCCGGAACAAAATTCTTCGAAATCGCATAGGATGTTCCTAGGGTCGGATAAAGCGGCCACGCAAAACTTGAGCATCAACGGAAGACATATGGGGGTGCCGGTGTGCGAGAAACCAGCATTCGCCGAAACTCGGATTATCGTGAAAAATGCGTTAAAACTCCTTATTTGAGGCTTAAATCGAACAGGTTAACTCCTGAAATGAGCTAGGACGCGTGATTGAAAAACAAGGAGAAAAAGAAACCGGGTCCGGTACGACCTCCCGGAGGGCTGAAATTGAAGTGTGTAATACACGGTTTTTCGGGATTCCGGGGTCCCTGAACAAAATTCTCCGAAATTGCATAGGATGCTCCTGGGGTCAGATAAAGCGGCCACGCAAAATTTGAGCATCAACGAAAGACATTTGGGGGTGCCGGTGTGCCAGAAACCAGTATTCGCCGAAACTTAGATAATCGTGAAAAATGCGTTAAAACTCCTTATTTGAGGCTGAAATCGAACACGTTAACTCCTGAAATGAGCTAGGACGCGTGATTGAAAAACAGGGAGAAAAAGAAATCGGGTCCGGTACGACCTCCCGGAGGGCTGAAATTGAAGTGTATAATACACGGTTTTTCGGGATTCTGGGGTCCCGGAACAAAATTCTCCGAATTCGCATACGATGTTCCTGGGGTCAGATAAAGCGGCCACGCAAAATTTGAGCACCAACGGAAGACATTTGGGGGTGCCGGTGTGCGAAAACCAAATTCGCCAAACTCGGATTATCGTGAAAATGCGTTAAAACTCGTTATTTGAGGTCAAATCGAACAAAGTTAACTCCTGAAATTAGCTAGGACGTGTGATTGAAAAACAGGAGAAAAAGAAACCGGTCCGGACAACCTCCCGAACGGCTAAAAATTGAAGTGTATAATACACGGTTTTTCGGGATTCCGGTCCCGGAACAAAATTCTCCGAAATCGCATAGGATGTTCCCGGGGTCGATAAAGCGGCCACACAAAATTTGAGCACCAACGGAAGACATATGGGGTTGCGGTGTGCGAGAAACCAAAGATTCGCCGAAACTCGGATTATCGTGAAAAATGCGTTAAAACTCGTTATTTGACGCCGAAATAGAACAGTTAACTTCGAAATGAGCTAGGACGCGTGATTGAAAAACAGGGGACAAAAAGAAACCGGTCCGTTTACGACCTCCCGAACGGTTGAAATTGAAGTGTATAATACACGGTTTTTCGGGATTCCGGAACAAAATTCTACGGAAATCGCATAGGATGATCCTGGGGTCAGATAAGGCGGCCACGCAAAATTTGAGCACCAACGGAAGACATTTGGGGTGCCGGTGTGCGAAACCAAAGATTCGCCGAAACTCGGATTATCGTGAAAATGCGTTAAAACTCGTTATTTGAGGTCGAAATCGAACAAAGCTAACTCCTGAAATGAGCTAGGACGCGTGATTGAAAAACAGGGAGAAAAAGAAACCGAGTCCGGTACGACCTCCTGAACGGCCGAAATTGAAGTGTGTAACACACGGTTTTTCGGAATTCCGGGGTTCCGGAACAAAATTCTCAGAAAATCACATAGGATGTTCCTGGGGTCAGATAAAACGGCCACGTAAAATTTGAGCACCAACGGAAGACATTTGGGGGTGCCGTTGTGCCAGAAACGAGCATTCGTCGAAACTCGGATTATCGTGAAAAATGCGTTAAAACTCGTTATTTGAGGCTGAAATCGAACAGGTTAACTCCTGAAATGAGCTAGGACGCGTGATTGAAAAACAGGGAGAAAAAGAAACAGGGTCCGGTACAACCTCCCGAACGGCTGAAATTGAAGTGTATAATACACGGTTTTTCGGGATCCCGGAACAAAATTCTCCGGAAATCGCATAGGATGTTCCTGGGGTCAGATAAAGTGGCCACGCAAAATTTGAGCACCAACGGAAGACATTTGGGGGTGCCGGTGTGCCAGAAACCAGTATTCGCCGAAACTCGGATTATCGTGAAAATGCGTTAAAACTCGTTATTTGAGGCTGAAATCGAACAGGTTAACTCCTGAAATTAGCTAGGACGTGTGATTGAAAAACAGGGAGAAAAAGAAACCGGGTCCGGCACGACCTCCCGAACGGCTGAAATTGAAGTGTATAATACACGGTTTTTCGGGATTCCGGGGTCCCGGAACAAAATTCTCTGAAATCGCATAGGATGTTCCTGGGGTCAGATAAAGCGGCCACGCAAAATTTGAGCACCAACGGAAGACATATGGGGGTGCCGTGTGCGAAAAACCGAAGATTCGCCGAAACTCGGATTATCGTGAAAATGCGTTAAAACTCGTTATTTGAGGTCGAAATCGAACAGTTAACTCCTGAAATGAGCTAGGACGCGTGATTGAAAAACAGGGGACAAAAAGAAACCGGTCCGTTTACCTCCCGAGGGTCGAAATTGAAGTGTATAATACACGGTTTTTCGGGATTCCGGTCCCTTTAACAAAATTCTCTGAAATCGCATAGGATGTTCCTGGGGTCAGATAAAGCGGCCACGCAAAATTTGAGCACCAACGGAAGACATATGGGGGTGCCGGTGTGCGAGAAACCAGCATTTGCCGAAACTCGGATTATCGTGAAAAATGCGTTAAAACTCGTTATTTGAGGCTGAAATAGAACAGGTTAACTTCTGAAATGAGCTAGGACGCGTGATTGAAAAACAGGGACAAAAAGAAACTGGGTCCGGTACGACCTCCCGAACGGTTGAAATTGAAGTGTATAATACACGGTTTTTCGGGATTCCGGGGTCCCGGAACAAAATTCTACGGAAATCGCATAGGATGATCCTGGGGTCAGATAAGGCGGCCACGCAAAATTTGAGCACCAACGGAAGACATTTGGGGGTGCCGGTGTGCGAAAACCAAAGATTCGCCGAAACTCGGATTATCGTGAAAAATGCGTTAAAACTCGTTATTTGAGGCTGAAATCGAACAGGCTAACTCCTGAAATGAGCTAGGACGCGTGATTGAAAAACAGGGAGAAAAAGAAACCGAGTCCGGTACGACCTCCTGAACGGCCGAAATTGAAGTGTATAACACACGGTTTTTCGGAATTCCGGGGTTCCGGAACAAAATTCTCAGAAAATCACATAGGATGTTCCTGGGGTCAGATAAAACGGCCACGTAAAATTTGAGCACCAACGGAAGACATTTGGGGGTGCCGGTGTGCCAGAAACGAGCATTCGTCGAAACTCGGATTATCGTGAAAAATGCGTTAAAACTCGTTATTTGAGGTCAAATCGAACAGTTAACTCCTGAAATTAGCTAGGACGTGTGATTGAAAAACAGGGAGAAAAAGAAACCGGGTCCGGCACAACCTCCCGAACGGCTGAAATTGAAGTGTATAATACACGGTTTTTCGGGATTCCGGGGTCCCGGAACAAAATTCTCTGAAATCGCATAGGATGTTCCTGGGGTCAGATAAAGCGGCCACGCAAAATTTGAGCACCAACGGAAGACATATGGGGGTGCCGGTGTGCGAGAAACCAGGATTCGCCGAAACTCGGATTATCGTGAAAAATGCGTTAAAACTCGTTATTTGAGGCTGAAATCGAACAGGTTAACTCCTGAAATTAGCTAGGACGTGTGATTGAAAAACAGGGAGAAAAAGAAACCGGTCCCACGACCTCCCGAACGGCCGAAATTGAAGTGTATAATACACGGTTTTTCGGGATTCCCGGAACAAAATTCTCTGAAATCGCATAGGATGTTCCTGGGGTCAGATAAAACGGCCACGTAAAATTTGAGCACCAACGGAAGACATTTGGGGTTGCCGGTGTGCCTGAAACGAGCATTCGTCGAAACTCGGATTATCGTGAAAAATGCGTTAAAACTCGTTATTTGAGGTCAAATCGAACAAAGTTAACTCCCGAAATTAGCTAGGACGTGTGATTGAAAAACAGGAGAAAAAGAAACCGGTCCGACGACCTCCCGAACGGCCGAAATTGAAGTGTATAATACACGGTTTTTCGGGATTCCGGTCCCGAACAAAATTCTCTCGAAATCGCATAGGATGTTCCCTGGGTCGATAAGGCGGCCACGCAAAATTTGAGCACCAACGGAAGACATATGGGGGGTGCCGTGTGCGAGAAACCAAAGATTTGCCGAAACTCGGATTATCGTGAAAAATGCGTTAAAACTCGTTATTTGAGGTCAAATAGAACAGTTAACTTCTGAAATGAGCTAGGACGCGTGATTGAAAAACAGGGACAAAAAGAAACGGGTCCTGTTTACGACCCCGAACGGTTGAAATTGAAGTGTATAATACACGGTTTTTCGGATTCCGGGGTCCCGGAACAAAATTCTACGGAAATCGCATAGGATGATCCTGGGGTCGATAAAGGCGGCCACGCAAAATTTGAGCACCAACGGAAGACATTTGGGGTGCCGGTGTGCGAAAACCAAAGATTCGCCGAAACTCGGATTATCGTGAAAATGCGTTAAAACTCGTTATTTGAGGTCTGAAATCGAACAAAGCTAACTCCTGAAATGAGCTAGGACGCGTGATTGAAAAACAGAGAGAAAAAGAAACCGAGTCCGCATTTACCTCCCGAACGGCCGAAATTGAAGTGTATAACACACGGTTTTTCTAATTCCGGGTTCCGAACAAAATTCTCGAAAAATCACATAGGATGTTCCCTGGGGTCGATAAAACGGCAACGTAAAATTTGAGCACCAACGGAGGACATTTGGGGGTGCGGTGTGCGAAACGAGCATTCGTCGAAACTCGGATTATCGTGAAAATGCGTTAAAACTCGTTATTTGAGGTCAAATCGAACAGTTAACTCCTGAAATTAGCTAGGACGTGTGATTGAAAAACAGGAGAAAAAGAAACCGGTCCGCACAACCTCCCGAACGGTACAAATTGAAGTGTATAATACACGGTTTTTCGGGATTCCGGTCCCGAACAAAATTCTCTGAAATCGCATAGATGTTCCTGGGGTCAGATAAAGCGGCCACGCAAAATTTGAGCACCAACGGTAGACATATGGGGTGCCGGTGTCGAGAAACCAAAGATTCGCCGAAACTCGGATTATCGTGAAAAATGCGTTAAAACTCGTTATTTGAGGCTCAAATCGAACAGGTTAACTCCTGAAATTAGCTAGGACGTGTGATTGAAAAACAGGAGAAAAAGAAACCGGTCCCACGACCTCCCGAACGGTGAAATTGAAGTGTATAATACACGGTTTTTCGGGATTCCGGTCCCGAACAAAATTCTCTGAAATCGCATAAGATGTTCCTGGGGTCAGATAAAGCGGCCACGCAAAATTTGAGCACCAACGGAAGACATATGGGGGTGCCGGTGTGCGAGAAACCAGCATTTGCCAAAACTCGGATTATCGTGAAAAATGCGTTAAAACTCGTTATTTGTGGCTGAAATAGAACAGTTAACTTCAGAAATGAGCTAGGACGCGTGATTGAAAAACAGGGACAAAAAGAAACTGGGTCCGGTACGACCTCCCGAACGGTTGAAATTGAAGTGTATAATACACGGTTTTTCGGGATTCCGGGGTCCCGGAACAAAATTCTACGGAAATCGCATAGGATGATCCTGGGGTCAGATAAGGCGGCCACGCAAAATTTGAGCACCAACGGAAGACATTTGGGGGTGCCGGTGTGCGAAACCAAAGATTCGCCAAACTAGGATTATCGTGAAAAATGCGTTAAAACTCGTTATTTGAGGCTGAAATCGAACAGGCTAACTCCTGAAATGAGCTAGGACGCGTGATTGAAAAACAGAGAGAAAAAGAAACCGAGTCCGGTACGACCTCCTGAACGGCCGAAATTGAAGTGTATATAACACACGGTATTTCGGAATTCCGGGGTTCCGGAACAAAATTCTCAGAAAATCACATAGGATGTTCCTGGGGTCAGATAAAACGGCAACGTAAAATTTGAGCACCAAAGGAAGACATTTGGGGTGCGGTGTGCGAAACGAGCATTCGTCGAAACTCGGATTATCGTGAAAAATGCGTTAAAACTCGTTATTTGAGGTCAAATCGAACAGGTTAACTCCCGAAATTAGCTAGGACGTGTGATTGAAAAACGGGAAAAAAGAAACCGGTCCGGCACAACCTCCCGAACGGTTGAAATTGAAGTGTATAATACACGGTTTTTCTGGGATTCCGGTCCCTAACAAAATTCTCCGAAATCGCATAGGATGTTCCCTGGTCGATAAAGCGGCCACGCAAAATTTGAGCACCAACGGTAGACATATGGGGTGCGGTGTGCGAGAAACCAAAGATTCGCCGAAACTCGGATTATCGTGAAAATGCGTTAAAACTCGTTATTTGAGGTCAAATCGAACAGTTAACTCCTGAAATTAGCTAGGACGTGTGATTGAAAAACAGGGAGAAAAAGAAACCGGGTCCCACGACCTCTCCGAACGATCGAAATTGAAGTGTATAATACACGGTTTTTCGGGATTCCGGGGTCCCGGAACAAAATTCTCTGAAATCGCATAGGATGTTCCTGGGGTCAGATAAAGCGGCCACGCAAAATTTGAGCACCTACGGAAGACATATGGGGGTGCCGGTGTGCCACAAACCAGCATTCGCCGAAACTCGGATTATCGTGAAAAATGCGTTAAAACTCGTTATTTGAGACTGAAATCGAACAGGTTAACTCCTGAAATTAGCTAGGACGTGTGATTGGAAAACAGGGAGAAAAAGAAACCGGGTCCGGCACGACCTCCCGAACGGCTGAAAATTGAAGTGTATAATACACGGTTTTTCGGGATTCCGGTCCCGAACAAAATTCTCTGAAATCGCATAGGATGTTCCTGGGGTCAGATAAAGCGGCCACGCAAAATTTGAGCACCAACGGAAGACATTTGGGGGTGCCGGTATGCCACAAACCAGCATTCGCCGAAACTCGGATTATCGTGAAAAATGCGTTAAAACACGTTATTTGAGGCTTAAATCGAACAGGTTAACTCCTGAAATTAGCTAGGACGTGTGATTAAAAAACAGGGAGAAAAAGAAACCGGTCCTAAGCACGACCTCCCGAACGGCTGAAATTGAAGTGTATAATACACGGTTTTCGGGATTCCGGAACAAAATTCTACGGAAATCGCATAGGATGTTCCTGGGGTCAGATAAAGCGGCCACGCAAAATTTGAGCACCAACGGAAGACATTTGGGGGTGCCGGTGTGCGAAAACCAAAGATTCGCCAAAACTCGGATTATCGTGAAAATGCGTTAAAACTCGTTATTTGAGGTCAAATCGAACAACAGTTAACTCCTGAAATGAGCTAGGACGCGTGATTGAAAAACAGGAGAAAAAGAAACCGAGTCCTCGACCTCCTGAACGGCCGAACTTGAAGTGTATAACACACGGTTTTTCGGAATTCCGGGGTTCCGGAACAAAATTCTCAGAAAATCACATAGGATGTTCCTAGGGTCAGATAAAACGGCCACGTAAAATTTGAGCACCAACGGAAGACATTTGGGGGTGCCGGTGTGCCAGAAACGAGCATTCGTCGAAACTCGGATTATCGTGAAAAATGCGTTAAAACACGTTATTTGAGGCTTAAATCGAACATGTTAACTCCTGAAATGAGCTAGGACGTGTGATTGAAAAACATGGAGAAAAAGAAACCGGGTCCGACACGACCTCCCGAACGGCTGAAATTGAAGTGTATAATACACGGTTTTTCGGGATTCCGGGGTCCCGGAAAAAAGTTCTCCGGAATTCGCATAGGATGATCCTGGGGTCAGATAAGGCGGCCACGCAAAATTTGAGCACCAACGGAAGATATTTGGGGGTGCCGGTGTGCCACAAACCAGCATTCGCCGAAACTCGGATTATCGTGAAAAATGCGTTAAAACTCGTTATTTGAGGCTGAAAACGAACAGGTTAACTCCTGAAATTAGCTAGGACGCGTGATTGAAAAACAGGGAGAAAAAGAAACCGGGTCCGGCACGACCTCCCGAACGGCTGAAATTGAAGTGTATAATACACGGTTTTTCGGGATTCCGGGGTCCCGGAACAAAATTCTCTGAAATCGCATAGGATGTTCCTGGGGTCAGATAAAGCGGCCACGCAAAATTTGAGAACCAACGGAAGACATTTGGGGGTGCCGGTGTGCCAGAAACCAGCATTCGCCGAAACTCGGATTATCGTGAAAAATGCGTTAAAACTCGTTATTTGAGGTCAAATCAAATCGAACAGTTAACTCCTGAAATGAGCTAGGACGCGTGATTGAAAAACAGGAGAAAAAGAAACCGGTCCTGCACGACCTCCCGAACAGGTCAAATTGAAGTGTATAATACACGGTTTTTCGGGATTCCGGGGTCCCGGAACAAAATTCTCCGAAATTGCAAAGGATGCTCCTGGGGTCAGATAAAGCGGCCACGCAAAATTTGAGCATCAACGGAAGACATTTGGGGATGCCGGTGTGCCAGAAACCAGCATTCGCCGAAACTCGGATTATCGTGAAAAATGCGTTAAAACTCGTTATTTGAGGCTGAAATCGAAGAGGTTAACTCCTGAAATGAGCTAGGACGTGTGATTGAAAAACAGGGAGAAAAATAAACCGGGTCCGGCACGACCTCCCGAACGGCTGAAATTGAAGTGTATAATACACGGTTTTTCGGGATTCCGGGGTCCCGGAACAAAATTCTCAGAAAATCACATAGGATGATCCTGGGGTCAGATAAAACGGCCACGTAAAATTTGAGCACCAACGGAAGACATTTGGGGGTGCCGGTGTGCCAGAAACGAGCATTCGTCGAAACTCGGATTATCGTGAAAAATGCGTTAAAACTCGTTATTTGAGGCTGAAATCGAACAGGTTAACTCCTGAAATTAGCTAGGACGTGTGATTGAAAAACAAGGAGAAAAAGAAACCGGGTCCGGCACGACCTCCCGAACGGCTGAAATTGAAGTGTATAATACACGGTTTTTCGGGATTCCGGGGTCCCGGAACAAAATTCTCTGAAATCGCATAGGATGTTCCTGGGGTCAGATAAAGCGGCCACGCAAAATTTGAGCACCAACGGAAGACATATGGGGGTGCCGGTGTGCGAGAAACCAGCATTCGCCGAAACTCGGATTATCGTGAAAAATGCGTTAAAACTCCTTATTTGAGGCTTAAATCGAACAGGTTAACTCCTTAAATGAGCTAGGACGCGTGATTGAAAAACAGGGACAAAAAGAAACCGGTCCTAGTCGACCTCCGAGGGTCAAATTGAAGTGTATAATACACGGTTTTCGGGATTCGGGTCCCGAACAAAACTCTCGAAATCGCATAGGATGTTCCCGGTCGATAAAGCGGCCACGCAAAATTTGAGCACCAACGGAAGACATATGGGGGTGCTTGCAAAGTGCGAGAAACCAGCATTCGCCGAAACTCGGATTATCGTGAAAAATGCGTTAAAACTAGTTATTTGAGGCTGAAATCGAACAGGTTAACTCCTAATATTAGCTAGGACGTGTGATTGAAAAACAGGGAGAAAAAGAATCCGGTCCTAAATTTACCTCCCGAACGCTAAAATTGAAGTGTAATACACGGTTTTTCGTGATTCCCGGTTCCGAACAAAATTCTCGAAATCGCATAGGATGTTCCCCGGTGTCGAGATAAAGCGGCCACGCAAAATTTGAGCACCAACGGAAGACATATGGGGGTGCCGGTGTGCGAGAAACCAGCATTCGCCGAAACTCGGATTATCGTGAAAAATGCGTTAAAACTCGTTATTTGAGGCTGAAATCGAACAGGTTAACTCCTGAAATTAGCAAGGACGTGTGATTGAAAAACAGGGAGAAAAAGAAACCGGTTCCGGCACGACCTCCCGAACGGCTGAAATTGAAGTAATACACGGTTTTTCGGGATTCCGGGGTCCCGGAACAAAATTCTCTGAAATCGCATAGGATGTTCCTGGGGTCAGATAAAGCGGCCACGCAAAATTTGAGCACCAACGGAAGACATATGGGGGTGCTGGTGTGCCACAAACCAGCATTCGCCGAAACTCGGATTATCGTGAAAAATGCGTTAAAACTCGTTATTTGAGGCTGAAATCGAACAGGTTAACTCCTGAAATTAGCTAGGACGTGTGATTGAAAAACAAGGAGAAAAAGAAACCGGGTCCGGCACGACCTCCTGAACGGCTGAAATTGAAGTGTAATACACGGTTTTTCGGGATTCCGGTCCCGGAACAAAATTCTCGAAATCGCATAGGATGTTCCCCGGAGTCGATAAAGCGGCCACGCAAAATTTGAGCATCAACGGAAGACATTTGGGGGTGCCGGTGTGCCACAAACCAGCATTCGCCGAAACTCGGATTATCGTGAAAAATGCGTTAAAACACGTTATTTGAGGCTTAAATCGAACATGTTAACTCCTGAAATTAGCTAGGACGTGTGATTAAAAAACAGGGAGAAAAAGAAACCGGTCCCAAGACGACCTCCCGAACGGCTGAAATTGAAGTGTATAATACACGGTTTTTCGGGATTCCGGGGTCCCGGAACAAAATTCTACGGAAATCGCATAGGATGTTCCTGGGGTCAGATAAAGCGGCCACGCAAAATTTGAGCACCAACGGAAGACATTTGGGGGTGCCGGTGTGCGAAAACCAAAGATTCGCCGAAACTCGGATTATCGTGAAAAATGCGTTAAAACTCGTTATTTGAGGCTGAAATCGAACAGGCTAACTCCTGAAATGAGCTAGGACGCGTGATTGAAAAACAGAGAGAAAAAGAAACCGAGTCCGGTACGACCTCCTGAACGGCCGAAATTGAAGTGTATAACACACGGTTTTTTCTAATTAGGGGTTCGGAACAAAATTCTCGAAAAATCACATAGGATGTTCCTGGGTCGATAAAACGGCCACGTAAAATTTGAGCACCAACGGAAGACATTTGGGGGTGCCGGTGTGCGAAGCGAGCATTCGTCGAAACTCGGATTATCGTGAAAAATGCGATAAAACTCGTTATTTGAGGTCAAATCGAACAGTTAACTCCTGAAATTAGCTAGGACGTGTGATTGAAAAACAGGAGAAAAAAGAAATCGGGTCCTAACAACCTCCCGAACGGTACGAAATTGAAGTGTATAATACACGGTTTTTCGGGATTCCGGTCCCGAACAAAATTCTCTCGAAATCGCATAGGATGTTCCTGGGGTGAGATAAAGCGGCCACGCAAAATTTGAGCACCAACGGAAGACATATGGGGTGCCGGTGTCGCGAAAACCGAAGATTCGCCGAAACTCGGATTATCGTGAAAAATGCGTTAAAACTCGTTATTTGAGGCTGAAATCGAACAGGTTAACTCCTGAAATTAGCTAGGACGTGTGATTGAAAAACAGGGAGAAAAAGAAACCGGGTCCGGCACGACCTCCCGAACGGCTGAAATTGAAGTGTATTATATAATACACGGTTTTTCTGGATTCCGGGTCCCGAACAAAATTCTCCGGAAATCGCATAGGATGTTCTTGGGTCAGATAAAGCGGCCACGCAAAATTTGATCACCAACGGAAGACATTTGGGGGTGCCGGTATGCCACAAACCAGCATTCGCCGAAACTCGGATTATCGTGAAAAATGCGTTAAAACACGTTATTTGAGGCTTAAATCGAACAGGTTAACTCCTGAAATTAGCTAGGACGTGTGATTAAAAAACAGGGAGAAAAAGAAACCGGGTCCGGCACGACCTCCCGAACGGCTGAAATTGAAGTGTATAATACACGGTTTTTCGGGATTCCGGGGTCCCGGAACAAAATTCTACGGAAATCACATAGGATGTTCCTGGGGTCAGATAAAGCGGCCACGCAAAATTTGAGCACCAACGGAAGACATTTGGGGTGCGGTGTGCGAAAACCGGCATTCGCCGAAACTCGGATTATCGTGAAAAATGCGTTAAAACTCGTTATTTGAGGTTGAAATCGAACAGGTTAACTCCTGAAATGAGCTAGGACGCGTGATTGAAAAACAGGAGAAAAAAAGAAACCGGTCCGCACGACCTCCCGAACGGTTTGAAATTGAAGTGTATAATACACGGTTTTTCGGGATTCCGGTGTTCCGGAACAAAATTCTCCGGAAATCGCATAGGATGTTCCTGGGGTGAGATAAAGCGGCCACGCAAAATTTGAGCACCAACGGAAGACATTTGGGGGTGCCGGTGTGCCAGAAAAACAAAGATTCGCCAAACTCGGATTATCGTGAAAAATGCGTTAAAACTCGTTATTTGAGGCTGAAATCGAACAGGCTAACTCCTGAAATGAGCTAGGACGCGTGATTGAAAAACAAAGAGAAAAAGAAACCGAGTCCGGTACGACCTCCTGAACGGCCGAAATTGAAGTGTATAACACACGGTTTTGAATTAGGTTCCTAACAAAATTCTCAGAAAATCACATAGGATGTTCCTGGGGTCAGATAAAACGGCCACGTAAAATTTGAGCACCAACGGAAGACATTTGGGGGTGCCGGTGTGCCAGAAACGAGCATTCGTCGAAACTCGGATTATCGTGAAAAATGCGATAAAACTCGTTATTTGAGGCTGAAATCGAACAGGTTAACTCCTGAAATTAGCTAGGACGTGTGATTGAAAAACAGGGAGAAAAAGAAATCGGGTCCGGCACGACCTCCCGAACGGCTGAAATTGAAGTGTATAATACACGGTTTTTCGGGATTCCGGGGTCCCGGAACAAAATTCTCTGAAATCGCATAGGATGTTCCTGGGGTCAGATAAAGCGGCCACGCAAAATTTGAGCACCAACGGAAGACATATGGGGGTGCGGTGTGCGAAAACCAAAGATTCGCCGAAACTCGGATTATCTTGAAAAATGCGTTAAAACTCGTTATTTGAGGTCAAATCGAACAGTTAACTCCGAAATTAGCTAGGACGTGTGATTGAAAAACAGGAGAAAAAGAAACCGGTCCGTCAAACACGACCTCCCGAACGGCTGAAATTGAAGTGTATAATACACGGTTTTTCGGGATTCCGGGGTCCCGAAACAAAATTCTCTGAAATCGCATAGGATGTTCCTGGGGTCAGATAAAGCGGCCACGCAAAATTTGATCACCAACGGAAGACATTTGGGGGTGCCGGTATGCCACAAACCAGCATTCGCCGAAACTCGGATTATCGTGAAAAATGCGTTAAAACACGTTATTTGAGGCTTAAATCGAACAGGTTAACTCCTGAAATTAGCTAGGACGTGTGATTAAAAAACAGGGAGAAAAAGAAACCGGGTCCGGCACGACCTCCCGAACGGCTGAAATTGAAGTGTATAATACACGGTTTTTCGGGATTCCTGTCCGAACAAAATTCTACGGAAATCACATAGGATGTTCCCGGGTCGATATAAGCGGCCACGCAAAATTTGAGCACCAACGGAAGACATTTGGGGTGCTTAGTGTGCGAAACCAAAGATTCGCCGAAACTCGGATTATCGTGAAAAATGCGTTAAAACTCGTTATTTGAGGCTGAAATCGAACAGGTTAACTCCTGAAATGAGCTAGGACGCGTGATTGAAAAACAGGGAGAAAAAGAAACCGAGTCCGGTACGGCCGAACTTGAAGTGTATAATACACGGTTTTTCGGGATTCCGGGGTCCCGGAAGAAAATTCTCTGAAATCGCATAGGATGTTCCTGGGGTCAGATAAAGCGGCCACGCAAAATTTGAGCACAAACGGAAGACATATGGGGGTGCCGGTGTGCGAAAAACCAAGATTCGCCAAACTCGGATTATCGTGAAAATGCGTTAAAACTCGTTATTTGAGGTCAAATCGAACAGTTAACTCCTGAAATGAGCTAGGACGCGTGATTGAAAAACAGGGACAAAAAGAAACCGGTCCGGTTTACGACCTCCCCCGAGGGTCAAAATTGAAGTGTATAATACACGGTTTTGGGGATTCGGTCCGAACAAAATTCTCTGTAAATCGCATAGGATGTTCCCGGGGTCAGATAAAGCGGCCACGCAAAATTTGAGCACCAACGGAAGACATATGGGGTGCCGGTGTCGAGAAACCAAAGATTCGCCGAAACTCGGATTATCGTGAAAATGCGTTAAAACTAGTTATTTTAGGTCAAAATCGAACAGTTAACTCCTGAAATTAGCTAGGACGTGTGATTGAAAAACAGGAGAAAAAGAAACAGTCCCACGACCTCCCGAACTACCGAAATTGAAGTGTATAATACACGGTTTTTCGGGATTCCCGGGTCGCGAACAAAATTCTCTCAAATCGCATAGGATGTTCCCGGGGTCGAGATAAAGCGGCCACGCAAAATTTGAGCACCAACGGAAGACATATGGGGTGCCGGTGTAGAAAACCAAGATTCGCCAAACTCCTGGATTATCGTGAAAATGCGTTAAAACTCGTTATTTGAGGTCAAATCGAACAGGTTAACTCCTGAAATTAGCTAGGACGTGTGATTGAAAAACAGGAGAAAAAGAAACCGGTCCTGCACGACCTCCCGAACGGCTGAAATTGAAGTGTATAATACACGGTTTTTCGGGATCCTGGGGTCCCTTAACAAAATTCTCGAAATCGCATAGGATGTTCCTGGGGTGAGATAAAGCGGCCACGCAAAATTTGAGCACCAACGGAAGACATATGGGGTGCTGCAAAGTGCGAAAACCAAGATTTGCCGAAACTCGGATTATCGTGAAAAATGCGTTAAAACTCGTTATTTGAGGTCAAATCGAACAAGTTAACTCCTGAAATTAGCTAGGACGTGTGATTGAAAAACAGGGAGAAAAAGAAACCGGGTCCGCACGACCTCCCGAACAGTGAAATTGAAGTGTATAATACACGGTTTTTCGGGATTCCTGCGTCCGGAACAAAATTCTCGAAATCGCATAGGATGTTCCCTGGGTCGATAAAACGGCCACGCAAAATTTGAGCACCAACGGAAGACATATGGGGGTGCTTGTGTCGAGAAACCAAATTTGCCGAAACTCGGATTATCGTGAAAAATGCGTTAAAACTCGTTATTTGAGGTTAAAATCGAACAGGTTAACTCCTGAAATTAGCTAGGACGTGTGATTGAAAAACAGGAGAAAAAGAAACCGGTCCCACGACCTCCCGAACGGTGAAATTGAAGTGTATAATACACGGTTTTTCGGGATTCCGGTCCGAACAAAATTCTACGAAATCGCATAGGATGTTCCCTGGGTCGATAAAGCGGCCACGCAAAGTTTGAGCACCAACGGAAGACATATGGGGTGCCGGTGTGCGAAAACCAAAGATTTGCCGAAACTCGGATTATTGTGAAAAATGCGTTAAAACTCGTTATTTGAGGTCAAAATCGAACAGTTAACTCCCGAAATTAGCTAGGACGTGTGATTGAAAAACAGGGAGAAAAAGAAACCGGTCCTAAGCACGACCTCCCGAACGGCTGAAAATTGAAGTGTATAATACACGGTTTTTCGGGATTCCGGTCCCGAACAAAATTCTCTCAAATCGCATAGGATGTTCCCGGGGTCGATAAAGCGGCCACGCGAAATTTGAGCACCAACGGAAGACATATGGGGTGTGCCGGTGTGCCACAAACCAAGATTCGCCGAAACTCGGATTATCGTGAAAATGCGTTAAAACTCGTTATTTGAGGTCAAATCGAACAGTTAACTCCCGAAATTAGCTAGGACGTGTGATTGAAAAACAGGGAGAAAAAGAAACCGGGTCCGGCACGACCTCCCGAACGGCTGAAATTGAAGTGTAATACACGGTTTTTCGGGATTCTGGGGTCCCGGAACAAAATTCTCTGAAATCGCATAGGATGTTCCCGAGTCGATATAAAGCGGCCACGCAAAATTTGAGCACCAACGGAAGACATTTGGGGGTGCTTGGTGTGCCACAAACCAAAGATTCGCCAAACTCGGATTATCGTGAAAAATGCGTTAAAACACGTTATTTGAGGCTGAAATCGAACAGGTTACCTCCTGAAATTAGCTAGGACGTGTGATTAAAAAACAGGGAGAAAAAGAAACCGGGTCCGGCACGACCTCCCGAACGGCTGAAATTGAAGTGTATAATACACGGTTTTTCGGGATTCCGGGGTCCCGAAACAAAATTCTACGGAAATCGCATAGGATGTTCCTGGGGTCAGATAAAGCGGCCACGCAAAATTTGAGCACCAACGGAAGACATTTGTGGGTGCCGGTGTGCCAGAAACGAGCATTCGTCGAAACTCGGATTATCGTGAAAAATGCGTTAAAACACGTTATTTGAGGCTTAAATCGAACATGTTAACTCCTGAAATGAGCTAGGACGTGTGATTGAAAAACATGGAGAAAAAGAAACCGGGTCCGACACGACCTCCCGAACGGCTGAAATTGAAGTGTATAATACACGGTTTTTCGGGATTCCGGGGTCCCGGAAAAAAATTCTCCGGAAATCGCATAGGATGATTCTGGGGTCAGATAAGGCGGCCACGCAAAATTTGAGCACCAACGGAAGATATTTGGGTGTGCCGGTGTGCCACAAACCAGCATTCGCCGAAACTCGGATTATCGTGAAAAATGCGTTAAAACTCGTTATTTGAGGCTTAAATCGAACAGGTTAACTCCTGAAATGAGCTAGGACGCGTGATTGAAAAACAGGGACAAAAAGAAACCGGGTCCTATTTACCTCCGAGGGTCAAATTGAAGTGTATAATACACGGTTTTTCGGGATTCCGGGTCCCGTAACAAAATTCTCTGAAATCGCATAGGATGTTCCTGGGTCAGATAAAGCGGCCACGCAAAATTTGAGCACCAACGGAAGACATATGGGGTGCCTTGTCGAGAAACCGCAGATTCGCCGAAACTCGGATTATCGTGAAAAATGCGTTAAAACTAGTTATTTGAGGCTGAAATCGAACAAGTTAACTCCTGAAATTAGCTAGGTCGTGTGATTGAAAAACAGGGAGAAAAAGAAACCGGGTCTGGCACGACCTCCCGAACGGCTGAAATTGAAGTGTATAATACACGGTTTTTCGGGATTCCGGGGTCCCGGAACAAAATTCTCCGGAAATCGCATAGGATGTTCCTGGGGTCAGATAAAGCGGCCACGCAAAATTTGAGCACCAACGGAAGACATTTGTGGGTGCCGGTGTGCCAGAAACGAGCATTCGTCGAAACTCGGATTATCGTGAAAAATGCGTTAAAACACGTTATTTGAGGCTTAAATCGAACATGTTAACTCCTGAAATGAGCTAGGACGTGTGATTGAAAAACAGGGACAAAAAGAAACCGGGTCCGGCACGACCTCCCGAACGGCTGAAATTGAAGTGTATAATCCACGGTTTTTCGGGATTCCGGGGTCCCGGAACAAAATTCTCTGAAATCGCATAGGATGTTCCTGGGGTCAGATAAAGCGGCCACGCAAAATTTGAGCACCAACGGAAGACATATGGGGTGCCGGTGTGCAAAGAGAAACCGATTTGCCAAACTCGGATTATCGTGAAAATGCGTTAAAACTCGTTATTTGAGGTGAAATCGAACAGGGTTAACTCCTGAAATTAGCTAGGACGTGTGATTGAAAAACAGGAGAAAAAGAAACCGGTCCTCGCACGACCTCCCGAACGGCCGAAATTGAAGTGTATAATACACGGTTTTTCGGGATTCGGGATCCGGAACAAAATTCTCCGGAAATCGCATAGGATGTTCCTGGGGTCTGATAAAGCGGCCACGCAAAATTTGAGCACCAACGGAAGACATATGGGGGTGCGGTGTGCGAGAAACCAAAGATTCGCCAAACTCGGATTATCGTGAAAATGCGTTAAAACTCGTTATTTGAGGTCAAATCGAACAAAGTTAACTCCTGAAATTAGCTAGGACGTGTGATTGAAAAACAGGAGAAAAAGAAACCGGTCCGGCACGACCTCCCGAACGGTCAAATTGAAGTGTATAATACACGGTTTTTCGGGATTCCTAGGCGTCCGGAACAAAATTCTCTGAAATCGCATAGGATGTTCCTGGGGTCAGATAAAGCGGCCACGCAAAATTTGAGCACCAACGGAAGACATATGGGGGTGCCGGTGTGCCACAAACCAGCATTCGCCGAAACTCGGATTATCGTGAAAAATGCGTTAAAACTCGTTATTTGAGGCTGAAATCGAACAGGTTAACTCCTAAAATTAGCTAGGACGTGTGATTGAAAAACAGGAGAAAAAGAAACCGGTCCCAACGACCTCCCGAACTACCGAAATCAAGTGTATAATCCACGGTTTTGGGATTCCGGTCCCTAAAAAATTCTCTGAAATCGCATAGGATGTTCCCGGGTCGATAAAGCGGCCACGCAAAATTTGAGCACAAACGGAAGACATATGGGGTGCTGCGGTGTCGAGAAACCAAGATTCGCCAAACTCGGATTATCGTGAAAAATGCGTTAAAACTCGTTATTTGAGGTCAAATCGAACAGTTTAACTCCTGAAATGAGCTAGGACGCGTGATTGAAAAACAGGGACAAAAAGAAACCGGGTCCTGACGACCTCCCGGAGGGTCAAATTGAAGTGTATAATACACGGTTTTTCGGGGATTCCGGTCCCTAACAAAATTCTCTGAAATCGCATAGGATGTTCCTGGGGTCAGATAAAGCGGCCACGCAAAATTTGAGCACCAACGGAAGACATATGGGGGTGCCGGTGTGCGAGAAACCAGCATTTGCCGAAACTCGGATTATCGTGAAAAATGCGTTAAAACTCGTTATTTGAGGCTGAAATCGAACAGGTTAACTCCTGAAATTAGCTAGGACGTGTGATTGAAAAACAGGGAGAAAAAGAAACCGGTCCTACGACCTCCCGAACTACTTTGAAATTGAAGTGTATAATACACGGTTTTTCGGGATTCCTGGGTCGCGGAACAAAATTCTCTGAAATCGCATAGGATGTTCCTGGGGTCAGATAAAGCGGCCACGCAAAATTTGAGCACCAACGGAAGACATATGGGGGTGCCGGTGTGCGAGAAACCAGCATTCGCCGAAACTCGGATTATCGTGAAAAATGCGTTAAAACTAGTTATTTGAGGCTGAAATCGAACAGGTTAACTCCTGAAATTAGCTAGGACGTGTGATTGAAAAACAGGGAGAAAAAGAAACCGGGTCCGGCACGACCTCCCGAACGGCTCAAATTGAAGTGTATAATACACGGTTTTTCGGGATTCCGGGGTCCCGGAACAAAATTCTCTGAAATCGCATAGGATGTTCCTGGGGTCAGATAAAGCGGCCACGCAAAATTTGAGGACCAACGGAAGACATATGGGGGTGCCGGTGTGCGAAAACCAAAGATTCGCCGAAACTCGGATTATCGTGAAAATGCGTTAAAACTCGTTATTTGAGGTCAAATCGAACAGGTTAACTCCTGAAATTAGCTAGGACGTGTGATTGAAAAACAGGAGAAAAAGAAACCGGTCCTACACGACCTCCCGAATGGCTGAAATTGAAGTGTAATACACGGTTTTTCGGGATTCTGGGGTCCCGGAACAAAATTCTCTGAAATCGCATAGGATGTTCCTGGAGTCAGATAAAGCGGCCACGCAAAATTTGAGCACCAACGGAAGACATTTGGGGGTGCCGGTGTGCCACAAACCAGCATTCGCCGAAACTCGGATTATCGTGAAAAATGCGTTAAAACACGTTATTTGAGGCTGAAATCGAACAGGTTAACTCCTGAAATTAGCTAGGACGTGTGATTAAAAAACAGGGAGAAAAAGAAACCGGTCCCACGACCTCCCCGAACGGCACGAAAATTGAAGTGTATAATACACGGTTTTTCGGGATTCCGGGGTCCCGGGACAAAATTCTACGGAAATCGCATAGGATGTTCGTGGGGTCAGATAAAGCGGCCACGCAAAATTTGAGCACCAACGGAAGACATTTGGGGGTGCCGGTGTGCCACAAACCAGCATTCGCCGAAACTCGGATTATCGTGAAAAATGCGTTAAAACACGTTATTTGAGGCTGAAATCGAACAGGTTAACTCCTGAAATTAGCTAGGACGTGTGATTAAAAAACAGGGAGAAAAAGAAACCGGTCCTAAACACGACCTCCCGAACGGTGCCGAAATTGAAGTGTATAATACACGGTTTTTCGGGATTCCGGAACAAAATTCTACGGAAATCGCATAGGATGTTCCCTGGGTCGATAAAGCGGCCACGCAAAATTTGAGCACCAACGGAAGACATTTGGGGGTGCCGGTGTGCGAAAACCAAAGATTCGCCGAAACTCGGATTATCGTGAAAAATGCGTTAAAACTCGTTATTTGAGGCTGAAATCGAACAGGTTAACTCCTGAAATGAGCTAGGACGCGTGATTGAAAAACAGGGAGAAAAAGAAACCGAGTCCGGTACGACCTCCTGAACGGCCGAACTTGAAGTGTATAACACACGGTTTTTCGGAATTCCGGGGTTCCGGAACAAAATTCTCAGAAAATCACATAGGATGTTCCTGGGGTCAGATAAAACGGCCACGTAAAATTTGAGTACCAACGGAAGACATTTGGGGGTGCCGGTGTGCCAGAAACGAGCATTCGTCGAAACTCGGATTATCGTGAAAAATGCGTTAAAACACGTTATTTGAGGCTTAAATCGAACATGTTAACTCCTGAAATGAGCTAGGACGTGTGATTGAAAAACATGGAGAAAAAGAAACCGGGTCCGACACGACCTCCCGAACGGCTGAAATTGAAGTGTATAATACACGGTTTTTCGGGATTCCGGGGTCCCGGAAAAAAATTCTCCGGAAATCGCATAGGATGATTCTGGGGTCAGATAAGGCGGCCACGCAAAATTTGAGCACCAACGGAAGATATTTGGGGGTGCCGGTGTGCCACAAACCAGCATTCGCCGAAACTCGGATTATCGTGAAAAATGCGTTAAAACTCGTTATTTGAGGCTGAAATCGAACAGGTTAACTCCTGAAATTAGCTAGGACGTGTGATTGAAAAACAGGAGAAAAGAAACCGGTCCGGCACGACGACCTCCCGAACGGCTGAAATTGAAGTGTATAATACACGGTTTTCGGGATTCCGGTCCCGAACAAAATTCTCGAAATCGCATAGGATGTTCCCGGGGTCAGATAAAGCGGCCACGCAAAATTTGAGCACCAACGGAAGACATATGGGGGTGCTTGCGGTGTCGAGAAACCAAAGATTTGCCGAAACTCGGATTATCGTGAAAATGCGTTAAAACTCGTTATTTGAGGTCGAAATCGAACAGTTTAACTCCTGAAATTAGCTAGGACGTGTGATTGAAAAACAGAGAAAAAGAAACCGGTCCGCACGACCTCCCGAACGGCCGAAATTGAAGTGTATAATACACGGTTTTTCGGGATTCCGGGTCCCTGAACAAAATTCTCTGAAATCGCATAGGATGTTCCCTGGGTCGATAAAGCGGCCACGCAAAATTTGAGCACCAACGGAAGACATATGGGGGTGCCGGTGTGCCAAAACCAAAGATTCGCCGAAACTCGGATTATCGTGATAAATGCGTTAAAACTCGTTATTTGAGGTCGAAATCGAACAGTTAACTCCTGAAATTAGCTAGGACGTGTGATTGAAAAACAGGAGAAAAAGAAACCGGTCCGGCACGACCTCCCGAACTACCGAAATTGAAGTGTATAATACACGGTTTTTCGGGATTCCGGTCCCGAACAAAATTCTCTGAAATCGCATAGGATGTTCCCTGGGGTCGATAAAGCGGCCACGCAAAATTTGAGCACCAACGGAAGACATTTGGGGGTGCCGGTGTGCCACAAACCAAAGATTCGCCGAAACTCCTGATTATCGTGAAAATGCGTTAAAACACGTTATTTGAGGTCAAATCGAACAGTTAACTCCGAAATTAGCTAGGACGTGTGATTAAAAAACAGGAGAAAAAGAAACCGGTCCGCACGACCTCCCGAACTACCGAAATTGAAGTGTATAATACACGGTTTTTCGGGATTCCGGTCCCTGAACAAAATTCTACGGAAATCGCATAGGATGTTCCCTGGGTCGATAAAGCGGCCACGCAAAATTTGAGCACCAACGGAAGACATTTGGGGTGCCGGTGTGCGAAAACCAAGATTCGCCAAAACTCGGATTATCGTGAAAAATGCGTTAAAACTCGTTATTTGAGGTCAAATCGAACAGGTTAACTCCTGAAATGAGTTAGGACGCGTGATTGAAAAACAGGAGAAAAAGAAACCGAGTCCCAGACGACCTCCCGAACGGCCGAACTTGAAGTGTATAACACACGGTTTTTGAATTCTGGTTCCTAACAAAATTCTCGAAAATCACATAGGATGTTCCTGGGGTCAGATAAAACGGCCACGTAAAATTTGAGTACCAACGGAAGACATTTGGGGGTGCTTGGTGGTGTGCGAAACGAGCATTCGTCGAAACTCGGATTATCGTGAAAAATGCGTTAAAACACGTTATTTGAGGCTTAAATCGAACATGTTAACTCCTGAAATGAGCTAGGACGTGTGATTGAAAAACATGGAGAAAAAGAAACCGGGTCCGACACGACCTCCCGAACGGCTGAAATTGAAGTGTATAATACACGGTTTTTCGGGATTCCGGGGTCCCGGAAAAAAATTCTCCGGAAATCGCATAGGATGATTCTGGGGTCAGATAAGGCGGCCACGCAAAATTTGAGCACCAACGGAAGATATTTGGGGTGCTTAGGTGTACCACAAACCAAAGATTCGCCGAAACTCGGATTATCGTGAAAATGCGTTAAAACTCGTTATTTGAGGTCAAATCGAACAGGTTAACTCCTGAAATTAGCTAGGACGTGTGATTGAAAAACAGGAGAAAAAGAAACCGGGTCCTAAACACGACCTCCCGAACGGCTAAAAATTGAAGTGTATAATACACGGTTTTTCGGGATTCCGGTCCCCGAACAAAATTCTCTGAAATCGCATAGGATGTTCCCTGGGGTCGATAAAGCGGCCACGCAAAATTTGAGCACCAACGGAAGACATTTGGGGGTGCCGGTGTGCCAAACCAAAGATTCGCCGAAACTCGGATTATCGTGAAAAATGCGTTAAAACACGTTATTTGAGGCTTAAATCGAACAGGTTAACTCCTGAAATGAGCTAGGACGCGTGATTGAAAAACAGGGACAAAAAGAAACCGGGTCCGGTACGACCTCCCGGAGGGCTGAAATTGAAGTGTATAATACACGGTTTTTCGGGATTCCGGGGTCCCAGAACAAAATTCTCTGAAATCGCATAGGATGTTCCTGGGGTCGATAAAGCGGCCACGCAAAATTTGAGCACCAACGGAAGACATATGGGGTGCTGGTGTGCGAGAAACCAAAGATTCGCCGAAACTCGGATTATCGTGAAAAATGCGTTAAAACACGTTATTTGAGGTCAAATCGAACAGTTAACTCCTGAAATTAGCTAGGACGTGTGATTGAAAAACAGGAGAAAAAGAAACCGGTCCGGCCCGACCTCCCGAACGGTACAAAATTGAAGTGTATAATACACGGTTTTCGGGATTCGGGTCCCTAACAAAATTCTCTCGAAATCGCATAGGATGTTCCCTGGGTCGATAAAGCGGCCACGCAAAATTTGAGCACCAACGGAAGACATATGGGGGTGCCGGTGTCGAGAAAACCAAAGATTTGCCGAAACTCGGATTATCGTGAAAATGCGTTAAAACTCGTTATTTGAGGTCAAATCGAAAATCAGTTAACTCCCCGAAATTAGCTAGGACGTGTGATTGAAAAACAGGAGAAAAAAAACCGGTCCCAAGACGACCTCCCGAACGGCTGAAATTGAAGTGTATATAATACACGGTTTTTGGGGATTCCGGTCCCGAACAAAATTCTCTCAAATCGCATAGGATGTTCCCTGGGTCGATAAAGCGGCCACGCAAAATTTGAGCACCAACGGAAGACATATGGGGGTGCCGGTGTCAAAGAGAAACCAAAGATTTGCCGAAACTCGGATTATCGTGAAAAATGCGTTAAAACTCGTTATTTGAGGTCAAATCGAACAGTTAACTCCTGAAATTAGCTAGGACGTGTGATTGAAAAACAGGAGAAAAAGAAACCGGTCCTACACGACCTCCCGAACGGTTGAAATTGAAGTGTATAATACACGGTTTTTCGGATTCCGGTCCCTAACAAAATTCTCTGAAATCGCATAGGATGTTCCCTGGGGTCGATAAAGCGGCCACGCAAAATTTGAGCACCAACGGAAGACATATGGGGTGCTTGTGTGCCAAACCAAAGATTCGCCGAAACTCGGATTATCGTGATAAATGCGTTAAAACTCGTTATTTGAGGTCAAATCGAACAAAGTTAACTCCTGAAATTAGCTAGGACGTGTGATTGAAAAATAGGGAGAAAAAGAAACCGGTCCGGCACGACCTCCCGAACGGCCGAAATTGAAGTTTATAATACACGGTTTTTTCCGGATTCCGGTCCCTGAACAAAATTCTCTCAAAATCGCATAGGATGTTCCCGGGGTCGATAAAGCGGCCACGCAAAATTTGAGCACCAACGGAAGACATTTGGGGGTGCCGGTGTGCCACAAACCAGCATTCGCCGAAACTCGGATTATCGTGAAAAATGCGTTAAAACACGTTATTTGAGGATTAAATCGAACAGGTTAACTCCTGAAATTAGCTAGGTCGTGTGATTAAAAAACAGGGAGAAAAAGAAACCGGTCCTAAAACACGACCTCCCGAACTACCGAAATTGAAGTGTATAATACACGTTTTTCGGGATTCCGTCCCTAACAAAATTCTACGGAAATCTCATAGAATGTTCCTGGGGTCAGATAAAGCGGCCACGCAAAATTTGAGCACCAACGGAAGACATATGGGGGTGCCGGTGTGCGAGAAACCAGTATTCGCCGAAACTCGGATTATCGTGAAAAATGCGTTAAAACTCGTTATTTGATGATGAAATAGAACAGGTTAACTTCTGAAATGAGCTAGGACGCGTGATTGAAATACAGGGAGAAAAAGAAACCGGTCCTCGACGACCTCCCGAACTAACTACCAAATTGAAGTGTATAATACACGGTTTTTCGGGATTCCGGGGTCCCGGAACAAAATTCTCCGAATTCGCATACGATGTTCCTAGGGTCAGATAAAGCGGCCACACAAGATTTGAGCTCCAACGGAAGACATTTGGGGGTGCCGGTGTGCCAGAAACCAGCATTCGCCGAAACTTGGATTATCGTGAAAAATGCGTTAAAACACGTTATTTGAGGCTTAAATCGAACAGGTTAACTCCTGAAATGAGCTAGGACGTGTGATTGAAAAACAGGTTGAAAAAGAAACCGGGTCCGGCACGACCTCCCGAACGGCTGAAATTGAAGTGTATAATACACGGTTTTTCGGGATTCCAGGGTCCCGGAACAAAATTCTCCGGAAGTCGCATAGGATGATCCTGGGGTCAGATAAGGCGGCCACGCAAAATTTGAGCACCAACGGAAGAAATTTTGGGGTGCCGGTGTGCCACAAACCAGCATTCGCCGAAACACGGATTATCGTGAAAAATGCGTTAAAACTCGTTATTTGAGGCTGAAATCGAACAAGTTAACTCCTGAAATTAGCTAGGACGTGTGATTGAAAAACAGGGAGAAAAAGAAACCGGTCCTAAGACGACCCTCCCGAACTACTAAAATTGAAGTGTATAATACACGGTTTTTCGGGATTCCGGGGTCCCGTAACAAAATTCTCTGAAATCGCATAGGATGTTCCTGGGGTCAGATAAAGCGGCCACGCAAAATTTGAGCACCAACGGAAGACATATGAGGGTGCCGGTGTGCGAGAAACCAAAGATTCGCGAAACTCGGATTATCGTGAAAATGCGTTAAAACTCGTTATTTGTCGCTGAAATAGAACAGGTTAACTTCAGAAATGAGCTAGGACGCGTGATTGAAAAACAGGGACAAAAAGAAACCGGGTCCGGTACGACCTCCCGAACGGTTGAAATTGAAGTATATAATACACGGTTTTTCGGGATTCCGGGGTCCCGGAACAAAATTCTTCGAAATCGCAGAGGATGTTCATGGGGTCAGATAAAACGGCCACGCAAAATTTGAGCATCAACGGAAGACATATGGGGGTGCCGGTGTGCGAGAAACCAGAATTCGCCGAAACCCGGATTATAGTGAAAAATGCGATAAAACTCCTTATTTGAGGCTTAAATCGAACAGGTTAACTCCTGAAATGAGGTAGGACGTGTGATTGAAAAACAGGGAGAAAAAGAAACCGGTCCTGATTTACCTCCCGAGGGTCAAAAATTGAAGCGTATAATACACGGTTTTTCGGGATTCCGCGGTCCCGGAACAAAATTCTCCGAAATTGCATAGGATGCTCCTGGGGTCAGATAAAGCGGCCACGCAAAATTTGAGCTTCAACGGAAGACATTTGGGGGCGTCGGTGTGCCAGAAACCAGCATTCGCCGAAACTCGGATTATCGTGAAAAATGTGTTAAAACTCCTTATTTGAGGTCAAATCGAACAAAGTTAACTCCTGAAATGAGCTAGGACGCGTGATTGAAAAACAGGAGAAAAAAAGAAACGGGTCCTAGATTTACGACCTTCCGAACGGTACAAATTGAAGTGTATAATACACGGTTTTTCGGGATTCCGGAACAAAATTCTCCGAAATCGCATAGGATGTTCCTTGGGTCGATAAAGCGGCCACGCAAAATTTGAGCACCAACGGAAGACATTTGGGGGTGCCGGTGTGCCAGAAACCAGCATTCGCCGAAACTCGAATTATCGTGAAAATGCGTTAAAACTCGTTATTTGAGGTTGAAATCAAACAGGTTAACTCCTGAAATGAGCTAGGACGCGTGATTGAAAAACAGGAGAAAAAGAAACCGAGTCCTGTTTACGACCTCTGAACGGCCGAAATTGAAGTGTATAACACACGGTTTTGGGATTCCGTGGGTTCCGAACAAAATTATCGAAAATCACATAGGATGTTCCTGGGTCGATAAAACGGCCACGCAAAATTTGAGCACCAACGGAAGACATTTGGGGGTGCGGTGTGCGTAAACGAGCATTCGTCGAAACTCGGATTATCGTGAAAAATGCGTTAAAACTCATTATTTGAGGCTGAAATCGAACAGGTTAACTCCTGTAATGAGCTAGGACTCGTGATTGAAAAACAGGGTGAGAAAGAAACCGGGTCCGGTACGACCTCCCGAACGGCTGAAATTGAAGTGTATAATACACGGTTTTTCGGGATTCCGGGGTCCCGGAAAAAAATTCTCAGAAATCGCATAGGATGTTCTTAGGGTCAGATAAAGCGGCCACGCAAAATTTGAGCACCAACGGAAGACATTTGGGGCTACCGGTGTGCAAAACCAAAGATTCGCCAAACTCCTGATTATCGTGAAAAATGCGTTAAAACTCGTTATTTGAGGCTGAAATCGAACAGGTTAACTCCTGAAATGAGCTAGGACGCGTGATTATAAAACAGGGAGAAAAAGAAACCGGGTCCGGTACGACCTCCCGAACGGCTGAAATTGAAGTGTATAATACACGGTTTTTCGGGATTCCGGGGTCCCGGAAAAAAATTCTCAGAAATCGCATAGGATGTTCTTAGGGTCAGATAAAGCGGCCACGCAAAATTTGAGCACCAACGGAAGACATTTGGGGCTACCGGTGTGCCAAAACCAGCATTCGCCGAAACTCGGATTATCGTGAAAAATGCGTTAAAACTCGTTATTTGAGGCTGAAATCGAACAGGTTAACTCCTGAAATGAGCTAGGACGCGTGATTGAAAGACAGGGAGAAAAAGAAACCGGGTCCAGTACGACCTCCCGAACGGCTGAAATTGAAGTGTATAATACACGGTTTTTCGGTATTCCGGGGTCCCGGAAAAATTCTCCGAAATCGCATACGATGATCCTGGGGTCAGATAAAGCATCCACGCAAAATTTGATCACCAACGGAAGACATTTGGGGGTGCCGGTGTGCCAGAAACCAACATTCGCCGAAACTTGGATTATCGTGAAAAATGCGTTAAAACTCCTTATTTGAGGCTGAAATCGAAGAGGTTAACTCCTGAAATGAGCTAGGACGCGTGATTGAAAAACAGGGACAAAAAGAAACCGGGTCCGGTACGACCTCCTGAACGGCTGAAATTGAAGTGTGTAATACACGGTTTTTCGGGATTCCGGGGTCCCGGAACAAAATTCTCGGAAAATCACATAGGATGTTCCCGGGGTCAGATAAAACGGCCACGTAAAATTTGAGCACCAACGGAAGATATTTGGGGGTGCCGGTGTGCCAGAAACTAGCATTCGCCGAAACTCGGATTATCGTGAAAAATGCGTTAAAACTTGTTATTTGAGGCTGAAATCAAACAGGTTAACTCCTGAAATGAGCTAGGACGCGTGATTGAAACCGGGTCCGGTGCGACCTCCCGAACGACTGAAATTGAAGTGTATAATACACGGTTTTTCGGAATACCGGGGCCCCAGAACAAAATTCTCCGGAAATCGCAGAGGATGTTCCTGGGGTTAGATAAAGCGGCCACGCAAAATTTGAGCACCAACGGAAGACATTTGGGGGTGCCGGTGTGTAGAAACCAAAGATTCGCCGAAACTCCTGATTATCGTGAAAATGCGTTAAAACTCGTTATTTGAGGCTGAAATCGAACAGGTTAACTCCTGAAATGATCTAGGACGTGTGATTTAAAAACAGGGAGAAAAATAAACCGGGTCCGGCACGACCTCCCGAACGGCTGAAATTGAAGTGTATATAATACACGGTTTTTCGGGTTTCCGGGGTCCCGGAACAAAATTCTCCGGAAATCGCATAGGATGATCTTCGGGTCAGATAAGGCGGCCACGCAAAATTTGAGCACTAACGGAAGATATTTGGAGGTGCCGGTGTGCGAAAACCAAAGATTCGCGAAACTCCTGATTATCGTGAAAAATGCGTTAAAACTCGTTATTTGAGGCTGAAATCAAACAGGTTAACTCCTGAAATGAGCTAGGACGCGTGATTGAAAAACAGGGAGAAAAAGAAACCGAGTCCGGTACGACCTCCTGAACGGCTGAAATTGAAGTGTATAACACACGGTTTTTCGGGATTCCAGGGTTCCGGAACAAAATTCTCAGAAAATCACATAGGATGTTCCTGGGGTCAGATAAAGCGGCCACGCAAAATTTGAGCACCAACGGAAGACATTTGGGGCTACCGGTGTGCCAAAACCAGCATTCGCCGAAACTCGGATTATCGTGAAAAATGCGTTAAAACTCGTTATTTGACGCTGAAATCGAACAGGTTAACTCCTGAAATGAGCTAGGACGCGTGATTGAAAAACAGGGAGAAAAAGAAACCGGGTCTGGTACGTCCTCCCGAACGCCTGAAACTAAAGTATATAATACACGGTTTTTCGGATTTCTGGGGTTCCGGAACAAAATTCTCCGACAATCGCATAGGATGTTCCTGGGGTCAGATAAAGTGGCCACTGAAAATTTGAGCACCAACGGAAGACATTTGGGGGTGCCGGTGTGCCAGAAACAAGCATTCGCCAAAACTCGGATTATCGTGAAAATGCGTTAAAACTCGTTATTTGAGGTCAAATCGAACAGTTAACTCCTAAAATGAGCTAGGACGCGTGATTGAAAAACAGGAGAAAAAGAAACCGGTCCGTGACGATCTCCCGAACGGTGAAATTGAAGTGTATAATACACTTTTTTGAGATTCGGGTGCTGGAACAAAATTCTCCGGAAATCGCATAGGATGTTCGTGGGGTCAGATAAAGTGGCCACGCAAAATTTGAGCACCAACGGAAGACATTTGGGGTGCCGGTGTGCGAAACCAAAGATTCGCCAAACTCCTGATTATCGTGAAAATGCGTTAAAACACGTTATTTGAGGCTTAAATCGAACAGTTAACTCCTGAAATGAGCTAGGACGTGTGATTGAAAAACAGGAGAAAAAGAAATCGGGTCCTACGACGACCTCCCGAACGGCCGAAATTGAAGTGTATAATACACTTTTTCGGGATTCCGGTCCCTAACAAAATTCTCCGGAAATCGCATAGCATGATCCTGGGGTCAGATAAGGCGGCCACGCAAAATTTGAGCACCAACGGAAGACATTTGGGGGTTGCCGGTGTGCCACAAACCAGCATTCGCCAAAACTCGGATTATCGTGAAAATTGCGTTAAAACTCGTTATTTGAGGCTGAAATCGAACAGGTTAACTCCTGAAATTAGCTAGGACGTGTGATTAAAAAACAGGGAAAAAGAAACCGGTCCCACGACCTCCCGAACTACCGTAAAATTGAAGTGTATAATACACGGTTTTTCGGGATTCCGGTCCCTAAAAAAATTCTCCGAAATCGCATAGGATGTTCCTGGGGTGAGATAAAGCGGCCACGCAAAATTTAAGCACCAACGGAAGACATATGTAGGTGCTTGCGGTGTCGAGAAACCAAAGATTCGCCAAACTCGGATTATCGTGAAAAATGCGTTAAAACTCGTTATTTGACGCTGAAATAGAACAGGTTAACTTCTGAAATGAGCTAGGACGCGTGATTGAAAAACAGGGACAAAAAAAAACCGGGTCCGGTACGACCTCCCGAACGGCTGAAATTTTAGTGTATAATACACGGTTTTTCGGGATTCCGGTCCCTTAACAAAATTTTCCGAAATCGCATAGGATGTTCCTGGGATCAGATAAAGCGGCCACGCAAAATTTGAGCACCAACGAGAGACATTTGGGGGTGCCGGTGTGCGAGAAACCAGCATTCGCCGAAACTCGGATTATCGTGAAAAATGCGTTAAAACTCTTTATTTGACGCTGAAATAGAACAGGTTAACTCCTGAAATGAGCTAGGACGCGTGATTGAAAAACAGGAGAAAAGAAACCGGTCCTAGACGACCTCCCGAACGGCTGAAATTGAAGTGTATAATAAGCGGTTTTTCGGGATTCCGGGGTCCCGGAACAAAATTCTCCGAAATCGCATAGGATGTTATTAGGGTCAGATACAGCGGCCACGCAAAATTTGAGCACCAACGGAAGACATTTGGGGCTACCGGTGTGCCAGAAACCAGCATTCGCCGAAACTCGGATTATCGTGAAAAATGCGTTAAAATTCGTTATTTGAGGCTGAAATCGAACAGGTTAACTCCTGAAATGAGCTAGGACGCAAGATTGAAAAACACGGAGAAAAAGAAACCGGGTCCGGTACGACCTCCCGAACGGCAGAAATTGAAGTGTATAATACACGGTTTTTGGGATTCCGGTCCCGGAACAAAATTCTCCGAAATCGCATACGATGTTCCTGGGGTCAGATAAAGCGGCCACGCAAAATTTGATCACCAACGGAAGACATTTGCGGGTGCCGGTGTGCCAGAAACCAGTATTCGCCGAAACTCGGATTATCGTGAAAAATGCGTTAAAACTCTTTATTTAAGACTTAAATCGAACAGGTTAACTCCTGAAATGAGCTAGGACGCGTGATTGAAAAACAGGGAGAAAAAGAAACCGGTCCTGTGTCGACCTCCCCGAACGGCTGAAATTGAAGTGTATAATACACGGTTTTTCGGGATTCCGGGGTCCCGGAACAAAATTCTCCGAAATCGCATAGGATGTTCCTGGAGTCAGATAAAGCGGCCACGCAAAATTTGATCACCAACGGAAGACATTTGGGGGTGCCGGTGTGCCAGAAACCACATTCGCCGAAACTCGGATTATCGTGAAAAATGCGTTAAAACTCGTTATTTGAGGCTTAAATCGAACAGGTTAACTTCTGAAATGAGCTAGGAAGCGTGATTGAAAAACAGGAGAAAAAGAAACCGGTCCTGACCCTCCCGAACGGTGAAATTGAAGTGTATAATACACGGTTTTCGGATTCCTGGTCCCTAACAAAATTTTTCAAAATCGCATAGGATGTGCCTGGGGTCGATAAAGTCTGCCACGCAAAATTTGAGCACCAACGGAAGACATTTGGGGGTACCGGTGTGCGAAACCAAAGATTCGCGAAACTCGGATTATCGTGAAAAATGTGTTAAAACTCGTTATTTGAGGTCAAATCGAACAGTTAACTCCTGAAATAAGCTAGGACGCGTGATTGAAAAATAGGAGAAAAAGAAACCGGTCCGATTTACCTCCCGAACGGCTTAAATTGAAGTGTATAATACACGGTTTTTGGGATTCCGGTCCCGAACAAAATTCTCCGAAATCGCATAGGATGTTCCCTGCTCGATAAAGCGGTCACGCAAAATTTGAGCACCAACGGAACACATTTGGGGGTACCGGTGTGCGAAACCAAAGATTCGCCGAAATTCGGATTATCGTGAAAATGCGTTAATACTCGTTATTTGAGGTCAAATCGAACAGTTAACTCCTGAAATGAGCTAGGACGCGTGATTGAAAAACAGGGAAAAAGAAACCGGTCCTATTTACCTCCCGAACGGCCAAATTGAAGTGTATAATACACGGTTTTTCGGGATTCCGGTCCCGAACAAAGTTCTCCAAATCGCATAGGATGTTCCCGGGGTCAGATAAAGCGGCCACGCAAAATTTGAGCACCAACGGAAGACATATGGGGGTGCTTGGTGTCTGAGAAACCAAAGATTCGCGAAACTCGGATTATCGTGAAAATGCGTTAAAACTCGTTATTTGAGGCTTAAATCGAACAGTTAACTTCTCGAAATGAGCTAGGAAGCGTGATTGAAAAAAGGAGAAAAACAAACCGGTCCTAAGATTGACCTACCGAACGGCCGAAATTGAAGTGTATAATACACGGTTTTTCGGGATTCCGGTCCCTAACTAAATTCTCCGAAATCGCATAGGATGATCCTGGGGTCGATAAAGCGGCCACGCAAAATTTGAGCACCAACGGAAGACATTTGGGAGTGCCGGTGTGCGAAATCGATTCGCCGAAACTCGGATTATCGTGAAAATGCGTTAAAACTCGTTATTTGAGGTCAAAAATCGAACAGTTAACTCCTGAAATAAGCTAGGACGCGTGATTGAAAAACAGGAGAAAAAAAAACGGGTTGATTTACGACCTCCCGAACTACCAAATTGAAGTGTATAATACACGGTTTTTCTGATTCCGGTCCCTAAAAAATTCTCCAAATCACATAGGATGTTCCCCGGGTAAGATAAAGCGGCCACGCAAAATTTGAGCACCAACGGAAGACATATGGGGTGCCGGTGTGAAACCAAAGATTCGCGAAACTTCGATTATCGTGAAAATGCGTTAAAACTCGTTATTTGAGGCTTAAATCGAACAAGTTAACTCCTGAAATGAGCTAGGACGTGTGATTGAAAAACAGGAGAAAAAGAAACCGGTCCGACACGATCTCCCGAACGGTACGAAATTGAAGTGTATAATACACGGTTTTTCGGATTCCGGTCCCTAACAAAATTCTCCGGAAATCGCATAGCATGATCCTGGGGTCAGATAAGGCGGCCACGCAAAATTTGAGCACCAACGGAAGACATTTGGGGGTTGCCGGTGTGCCACAAAACCAAAGATTCGCCAAAACTCCTGATTATCGTGAAAATTGCGTTAAAACTCGTTATTTGAGGTCAAAATCGAACAGTTAACTCCTGAAATTAGCTAGGACGTGTGATTAAAAAACAGGAAAAAAGAAACCGGTCCGCACGACCTCCCGAACTACCAAATTGAAGTGTATAATACACGGTTTTTCGGGATTCCGGGGTCCCAGAACAAAATTCTCCGAAATCGCATAGGATGTTCCTGGGGTCAGATAAAGCGGCCACGCAAAATTTAAGCACCAACGGAAGACATATGTAGGTGCCGGTGTGCGAGAAACCAGCATTCGCTGAAACTCGGATTATCGTGAAAAATGCGTTAAAACTCGTTATTTGACGCTGAAATAGAACAGGTTAACTTCTGAAATGAGCTAGGACGCGTGATTGAAAAACAGGGACAAAAAAAAACCGGGTCCGGTACGACCTCCCGAACGGCTGAAATTTTAGTGTATAATACACGGTTTTTCGGGATTCCGGTCCCTAACAAAATTTTCCAAATCGCATAGGATGTTCCCGGGATCGATAAAGCGCCACGCA
Source organism: Silene latifolia (assembly GCF_048544455.1). Taxonomy (NCBI): domain Eukaryota; kingdom Viridiplantae; phylum Streptophyta; class Magnoliopsida; order Caryophyllales; family Caryophyllaceae; genus Silene; species Silene latifolia. The sequence goes on along the minus strand of NC_133537.1, from coordinate 345,468,379 downwards.
AAATTTGAGCACCAACGGAAGACATTTGGGGTGCTGCGGTGTCGAAAAACCAAAGATTCGCCGAAACTCGGATTATCGTGAAAATGCGTTAAAACTCTTTATTTGACGCCGAAATAGAACAGTTAACTTCAAAATGAGCTAGGACGCGTGATTGAAAAACAGGGACAAAAAAAAAAAAACCGGTCCTAGACGACCTCCCGAACTAAAAATTGAAGTGTATAATACACGGCTTTTTCGGGATTCCGGTCCCTAACTAAATTCTCCGAAATCGCATAGGATGTTCCTGGCTCGATAAAGCGGCCACGCAAAATTTGAGCACCAACGGAAGACATTTGGGGGTGCGGTGTGCGAAAACCACCATTCGCGAAACTCGATTATAATGAAAAATGCGTTAAAACTCGTTATTTGAGGTCGAAATCGAACAGTTAAATCCGGAAATGAGCTCGGACGCGTGATTGAAAAATAGGGAGTAAAAGAAATCGGTTCCGTGCGACCTCTCGAACTACAAATTGAAGTGTATAATACACGGTTTTTCGGGATTCCGGTCCCTTTAACAAAATTCTCCAAAATCGCATAGGATGTTCCCCTGGGTCGATAAAGCGGCCACGCAAAATTTGAGCACCAACGGAAGACATATGGGGGTGCCGGTGTGCGAGAAACCAAAGATTCGCCGAAACTCGGATTATCGTGAAAAATGCGTTAAAACTCGTTATTTGAGGCTTAAATCGAACAGGTTAACTCCTGAAATGAGCTAGGACGCGTGATTGAAAAACAGGAGAAAAAGAAACCGGGTCCTCGACCTCCTCCCGAACTACCGAAATTGAAGTGTATAATACACGGTTTTTCGGGATTCCGGTCCCTAACTAAATTCTCCGAAATCGCATAGGATGTTCCTGGCTCGGATAAAGCGGCCACGCAAAATTTGAGCACCAACGGAAGACATTTGGGGGTGCGGTGTGCCAGAAACCACCATTCGCCGAAACTCGGATTATTATGAAAAATGCGTTAAAACTCGTTATTTGAGGCCAAATCGAACAAAGTTAAATCCGGAAATGAGCTCGGACGCGTGATTGAAAAATAGGAGTAAAAGAAACCGGTTCCGACGACCTCCCGAACGACCCAAATTGAAGTGTATAATACACGGTTTTTCGGGATTTCGGGGTCTCGGAAAAAAATTCTCCGGAAATCGCATAGGATGATCCTGGGGTCGATTAAAGCGCCACGCAAAATTTGAGCACCAACGGAAGACATTTGGCGGTGCTTGGTGTGCGAAAACCAAAGATTCGCCGAAACTCGGATTACGTGAAAAAGCGTTAAAACTCGTTATTTGAGGTCAAATCGAACAGTTAACTCCTGAAATTAGCTAGGACGTGTGATTGAAAAACAGGGAGAAAAACCGGGTCCTGTACGACCTCCCGAACGGCCGAAATTGAAGTGTATAATACACGGTTTTTCGGGATTCCGGAACAAAATTCTCCGAAATCGCATAGGATGTTCCTGGGGTCAGATAAAGCGGCCACGCAAAATTTAAGCACCAACGGAAGACATATGTAGGTGCCGGTGTGCGAGAAACCAAAGATTCACTAAACTCGGATTATCGTGAAAATGCGTTAAAACTCGTTATTTGACGCCAAATAGAACAGGTTAACTTCTGAAATGAGCTAGGACGCGTGATTGTAAAACAGGGACAAAAAGAAACCGGGTCCGGTACGACCTCACGAACGGCTGAAATTGAAGTGTATAATACACGGTTTTTCGGGATTCCGGGGTCCTGGAACAAAATTCTCCGAAATCGCATAGGATGTTCCTGGGATCAGATAAAGCGGCCACGCAAAATTTGAGCACCAACGGAAGACATTTGGGGGTGCCGGTGTGCGAGAAACCAGCATTCGCCGAAACTCGGATTATCGTGAAAAATGCGTTAAAACTCTTTATTTGACGCTGAAATAGAACAGGTTAACTTCTCAAATGAGCTAGGACGCGTGATTGAAAAACAGGGACAAAAAAACCGGTCCTGACGACCTCCCGAACTACCAAATCAAGTGTATAATACACGGTTTTTCGGGATTCCGGGGTCCCGGAACTAAATTCTCCGAAATCGCATAGGATGATCCTGGGTCAGATAAAGCGGCCATGCAAAATTTGAGCACCAACGGAAGACATTTGGGGGTGCCGGTGTGCCAGAAACCACCATTCGCCGAAACTCGGATTATAATGAAAAATGCGTTAAAACTCGTTATTTGAGGCTCAAATCGAACAGTTAAATCCGGAAATGAGCTCGGACGCGTGATTGAAAAATAGGGAGTAAAAGAAATCGGTTCCTATTTACCTCTCGAACGGCCGAAATTGAAGTGTATAATACACGGTTTTTCGGGATTCCGTAACAAAATTCTCCGAAAATCGCATAGGATGTTCCCGGGGTCAGATAAAGCGGCCACGCAAAATTTGAGCACCAACGGAAGACATATGGGGTGCCGGTGTCGAGAAACCAAGATTCGCCAAACTCGGATTATCGTGAAAAATGCGTTAAAACTCGTTATTTGAGGCTGAAATCGAACAGGTTAACTCCTGAAATGAGCTAGGACGCGTGATTGAAAAACAGGGAGAAAAAGAAACCGGGTCCGGTACGACCTCCCGAACGGCTGAAATTGAAATTTATAATAAACGGTTTTTCGGTATTCCGGGGTCCCGGAACAAAATTCTCCGAAATCGCATACGATGTTCCTGGGGTCAGATAAAGCGGCCACGCAAAATTTGATCACCAACGGAAGACATTTGGGGGTGCTTGGTGTGCAAACCAAAGATTCGCGAAACTCGGATTATCGTGAAAAATGCGTTAAAACTCCTTATTGAGGCTGAAATCGAACAGGTTAACTCCTGAAATGAGCTAGGACGCGTGATTGAAACATGGTCCGGTACGACCTCCCGAACGACTGAAATTGAAGTGTGTAATACACGGTTTTTCGGAATACCGGGTCCCAGAACAAAATTCTCCGGAAATCGCATAGGATGTTCCTGGGATCAGATAAAGCGGCCACGCAAAATTTGAGCACCAACGGAAGACATTTGGGGGTGCCGGTGTGCGAGAAACCAGCATTCGCCGAAACTCGGATTATCGTAAAAAATGCGTTAAAACTCCTTATTTGAGGCTTAAATCGAACAGTTTAACTCCTGAAATGAGCTAGGACGCGTGATTGAAAAAAGGGAGAAAAAGAAACCGGTCCTGACGACCTCCCGAACGGCTAAAATTGAAGTGTATAATACACGGTTTTTAGGGATTCCGGTCCCTAACAAAATTTTCCAAAATCGCATAGAATGTGCCTGGGGTCGATAAAGTCGCCACGCAAAGTTTGAGCACCAACGGAAGACATTTGGGGGTACCGTGTGCATGAAACCGAAGATTCGCCGAAACTCGGATTATCATGAAAAATGCGTTAAAACTCTTTATTTGACGCTGAAATAGAACAGTTAACTTCAAATGAGCTAGGACGCGTGATTGAAAAACAGGGGACAAAAAAAACCGGGTCCGATTTACCTCCCGAACGGTCGAAATTTTAGTGTATAATACACGGTTTTTTCGGGATTCCGGTCCCTAACAAAATTCTCCAAAATAGCATAGGATGTTCCCGGGTCGATAAAGCGGCCACGCAAAATTTGAGCACCAACGGAAGACATATGGGGGTGCCGGTGTGCGAGAAACCAAAGATTCGCCAAACTCTGATTATCGTGAAAATGCGTTAAAACTCGTTATTTGAGGCTTAAATCGAACAAGTTAACTCCTGAAATGAGCTAGGACGCGTGATTGAAAAACAGGGAGAAAAAGAAACCGGTCCTAGTTTACGACCTCCGAACTACCGAATTGAAGTGTATAATATACGGTTTTTCGGGATTCCGGTCCCTAACTAAATTCTCCGAAATCGCATAGGATGTTCCTGGGCTCGGGATAAAGCGGCCACGCAAAATTTGAGCACCAACGGAAGACATTTGGGGGTGCCGGTGTGCTAGAAACCACCATTCGCCGAAACTCGGATTATTATGAAAAATGCGTTAAAACTCGTTATTTGAGGTGAAATCGAACAGTTAAATCCGGAAATGAGCTCGGACGCGTTATTGAAAAATAGGGAGTAAAGAAACCGGTTCCTGATTTACCTCCCGAACGGCTCAAATTGAAGTGTATAATACACGGTTTTTCGAGATTTCGGTCTCGGAAAAAAATTCTCCGGAAATCGCATAGGATGATCCTGGGGTCGATTAAAGCGGCCACGCAAAATTTGAGCACCAACGGAAGACATTTGGCGGTGCCGGTGTGCCGAAAACCAAAGATTCGCCGAAACCCTGATTACCGTGAAAAAGCGTTAAAACTCGTTATTTGAGGTCAAATCGAACAGTTAACTCCTGAAATTAGCTAGGACGTGTGATTGAAAAACAGGGAGAAAAATAAACCGGGTCCGGTACGACCTCCCGAACGGCCGAAATTGAAATTGAAGCGTATAATACACGGTTTTTCGGATTCCGGGGCCGAACAAAATTTTCCGAAATCGCATAGGATGTTCCCTGGATCGATAAAGCGGCCACGCAAAATTTGAGCACCAACGGAAGACATTTGGGGTGCCGGTGTGCGAAAACCAAAGATTCACGAAACTCGGATTATTGTGAAAAATGCGTTAAAACTCGTTATTTGACGCCGAAATAGAACAGTTAACTTCGAAATGAGCTAGGACGCGTGATTGAAAAACAGGAGAAAAAGAAACCGGTCCTGGTCGACCTCCCGAACGGAAATTGAAATTTATAATACACGGTTTTTCGGTATTCGGTCCCTGAACAAAATTCTCCGAAATCGCATACGATGTTCCCGGGGTCGATAAAGCGGCCACGCAAAAATTTGATCACCAACGGAAGACATTTGGGGTGCGGTGTGCGAAAACCAAAGATTCGCGAAACTCGATTATCGTGAAAATGCGTTAAAACTCCTTATTTGAGGTCAAATCGAACAGTTAACTCCGAAATGAGCTAGGACGCGTGATTGAAACATGGTCCGCACGACCTCCCGAACGATCGAAATTGAAGTGTGTAATACACGGTTTTTCTAATACCGGTCCCGAACAAAATTCTCCTGAAATCGCATAGGATGTTCCCGGGATCGGATAAAGCGGCCACGCAAAATTTGAGCACCAACGGAAGACATTTGGGGGTGTCGGTGTGCGAGAAACCAAAGATTCGCCGAAACTCGGATTATCGTAAAAAATGCGTTAAAACTCCTTATTTGAGGCTTAAATCGAACAAAGTTAACTCCCGAAATGAGCTAGGACGCGTGATTGAAAAACAGGAGAAAAAGAAACCGGTCCCAGACGACCTCCCGAACGGGCCGAAATTGAAGTGTATAATACACGGTTTTTCGGATTCCGGTCCCTAACAAAATTTTCCAAAATCGCATAGAATGTGCCTGGGGTCGATAAAGTCGCCACGCAAAATTTGAGCACCAACGGAAGACATTTGGGGGTACTTGGTGTGCGAAAACCAAGATTCGCCGAAACTCGGATTATCGTGAAAAATGCGTTAAAACTCTTTATTTGTCGAAATAGAACAAAGTTAACTTCAAATGAGCTAGGACGCGTGATTGAAAAAATGTGGACAAAAAACCGGTCCGTACGACCTCCCGAACGGCTGAAATTTTAGTGTATAATACACGGTTTTTCGGGATTCCGGTCCCGAACAAATTTTCCGAAATCGCATAGGATGTTCCCGGGATCGATAAAACGCCACGCAAAATTTGAGCACCAACGGAAGACATTTGGGGTGCCGGTGTCAAAGAGAAACCAAAGATTCGCCGAAACTCCTGGATTATCGTGAAAATGCGTTAAAACTCTTTATTTGACGCCTAAATAGAACAGTTAACTTCAAATGAGCTAGGACGCGTGATTGAAAAACAGGACAAAAAAAAAACGGGTCCTGGTACGACCTCCCGAACGGCCGAAATTTAAGTGTATAATACACGGTTTTTCTGGGATTCCGGTCCCGAACAAAATTCTCCAAAATCGCATAGGAAGTTCCCGGGTCGATAAAGCGGCCACGCAAAATTTGAGCACCAACGGAAGACATATGGGGGTGTGCCGGTGTGCGAGAAACCAAAGATTCGCCGAAACTCCTGATTATCGGGAAAAATGCGTTAAAACTCGTTATTTGAGGCTTAAATCGAACAAGTTAACTCCTGAAATGAGCTAGGATGCGTGATTGAAAAACAGGAGAAAAAGAAACCGGTCCTGTTTACCTCCCGAACTACCGAAATTGAAGTGTATAATACACGGTTTTTCGGGATTCCTGGGTCCCGGAACTAAATTCTCCGAAATCGCATAGGATGTTCCCTGGCTCGATAAAGCGGCCACGCAAAATTTGAGCACCAACGGAAGACATTTGGGGTGCCGGTGTGCCAGAAACCACCATTCGCCGAAACTCGGATTATTATGAAAAATGCGTTAAAACTCGTTATTTGAGGTCAAAATCGAACAGTTAAATCCGGAAATGAGCTCGGACGCGTGATTGAAAAATAGGGAGTAAAAGAAACCGGTTCCGGTACGACCTCCCGAACGGCTGAAATTGAAGTGTATAATACACGGTTTTTCGGGATTTCGGGGTCTCGGAAAAAAAATTCTCCGGAAATCGCATAGGATGATCCTGGGGTCGATTAAAGCGACCACGCAAAATTTGAGCACCAACGGAAGACATTTGGCGGTGCGGTGTGCCGAAACCAAAGATTCGCCAAACTCCTGATTACCGTGAAAAAGCGTTAAAACTCGTTATTTGAGGTCAAATCGAACAGTTAACTCCTGAAATTAGCTAGGACGTGTGATTGAAAAACAGGAGAAAAAGAAACCGGTCCGCAGACGACCTCCCGAACGGAACGACTGAAATTGAAGTGTATAATACACGGTTTTCGGGATTCCGGAACAAAATTTTCCGAAATAGCATAGGATGTTCCTGGGGTCAGATAAAGCGGCCACGCAAAATTTGAGCACCAACGGAAGACATTTGGGGGTGCCGGTGTCGAGAAACCAAAGATTCGCCAAACTCGATTATCGTGAAAATGCGTTAAAACTCGTTATTTGACGCCAAATAGAACAAGTTAATTTCAAAATGAGCTAGGACGCGTGATTGAAAAACAGGGACAAAAAGAAACCGGTCCGTCGACCTCCCGAACGGTTGAAATTGAAGTGTATAATACACGGTTTTGGGATTCCGGTCCCTAACTAAATTCTCCAAATCGCATAGGATGATCCTGGGGTCGATAAAGCGGCCACGCAAAATTTGAGCACCAACGGAAGACATTTGGGAGTGCCGGTGTGCCGAAAACCAAAGATTCGCCGAAACTCCGATTATCGTGAAAATGCGTTAAAACTCGTTATTTGAGGTGAAATCGAACAGTTAACTCCTGAAATAAGCTAGGACGCGTGATTGAAAAACAGGGAGAAAAAGAAACCGGTCCTGACGACCTCCCGAACTACAAATTGAAGTGTGTATAATACACGGTTTTTCGGGATTCCGGGGTCCCGGAACAAAATTCTCCGGAAATGGAAATGGCATAGGATGATCCTGGGGTCAGATAAGGCGGCCACGCAAAATTTGAGCACCAACGGAAGACATTTGGGAGTGCCGGTGTGCCAGAAACCAGCATTCGCCCAAACACGGATTATCGTGAAAAATTCGTTAAAACTCGTTATTTGAGGCTGAAATCGAACAGGTTAACTCCTGAAATAAGCTAGGACGCGTGATTGAAAAACAGGGAGAAAAAGAAACCGGTCCTGTCGACCTCCCGAACTACCGAAATTGAAGTGTGTATAATACACGGTGTTTCGGGATTCCGGGGTCCCGGAACAAAATTCTCCGGAAATGGAAATGGCATAGGATGATCCTGGGGTCAGATAAAGCGGCCATGCAAAATTTGAGCACCAACGGAAGACATTTGGGAGTGCCGGTGTGCCAGAAACCAGCATTCGCCCAAACTCGGATTATCGTGAAAAATGCGTTAAAACTCGTTATTTGAGGCTGAAATCGAACAGGTTAACTCCTGAAATGAGCTAGGACGCGTGATTGAAAAACAGGAGAAAAGAAACCGGTCCCAGACCCTCCCGAACGGCTGAAATTGAAGTGTATAATACACGGTTTTCGGGATTCCGGTCCCTAACTAAATTCTCCGAAATCGCATAGGATGTTCCCTGGGGTCGATTAAAGCGGCCACGCAAAATTTGAGCACCAACGGAAGACATTTGGCGGTGCCGGTGTGCGCCGAAACCAAAGATTCGCCGAAACTCGGATTACCGTGAAAATGCGTTAAAACTCGTTATTTGAGGTCAAATCGAACAGGTTAACTCCTGAAATTAGCTAGGACGTGTGATTGAAAAACAGGGAGAAAAAAAACCGGTCCGTCGACCTCCCGAACGGCTGAAATTGAAGTGTATAATACACGGTTTTTTCGGGATTCCGGTCCCTAACAAAATTTTCCAAAATCGCATAGAATGTGCCTGGGGTCGATAAAGTCATCACGCAAAATTTGAGCACCAACGGAAGACATTTGGGGTACTTGGTGTGCCGAGACCAAAGATTCGCCGAAACTCGGATTATCGTGAAAAATGCGTTAAAACTCTTTATTTGACGCTGAAATAGAACAGGTTAACTTCTGAAATGAGCTAGGACGCGTGATTGAAAAACAGGGACAAAAAAAAACCGGGTCCGGTACGACCTCCCGAACGGCTGAAATTTTAGTGTATAATACACGGTTTTTCGGGATTCCGGGGTCCCGGAACAAAATTTTCCGAAATCGCATAGGATGTTCCTGGGATCAGATAAAGCGGCCACGCAAAATTTGAGCACCAACGGAAGACATTTCGGGGTGCCGGTGTGCGAGAAACCAGCATTCGCCGAAACTCGGATTATCGTGAAAAATGCGTTAAAACTCTTTATTTGACGCTGAAATAGAACAGGTTAACTTCTGAAATGAGCTAGGACGCGTGATTGAAAAACAGGACAAAAAAAAACGGGTCCGATTTACCTCCTCGAACGGCCAAATTGAAGTGTATAATACACGGTTTTTAGGAATTCCGGGGTCCCGGAACTAAATTCTCCGAAATCACATAGGATGATCCTGGGGTCAGATAAAGCGGCCATGCAAAATTTGAGCACCAACGGAAGACATTTGGGGGTGCCGGTGTGCCAGAAACCAGCTTCGCCCAAACTCGGATTATCGTGAAAAATGCGTTAAAACTCGTTATTTGAGGTCAAATCGAACAGTTAACTCCTGAAATGAGCTAGGACGCGTGATTGAAAAACAGGAGAAAAAGAAACCGGTCCTGTCGACCTCCCGAACGGCCGAAATTGAAGTGTATAATACACGGTTTTTCGGGATTCCGGTCCCTAACTAAATTCTCCGAAATCGCATAGGATGTTCCTGGCTCGATAAAGCGGCCACGCAAAATTTGAGCACCAACGGAAGACATTTGGGGGTGCCGGTGTGCCGAAAACCACCATTCGCCGAAACTCCTGATTATTATGAAAAATGCGTTAAAACTCGTTATTTGAGGTCAAATCGAAAAGTTAAATCCGGAAATGAGCTCGGACGCGTGATTGAAAAATAGGAGTAAAAGAAATCGGTTCCTGTGACGACCTCCCGAACGGCCGAAATTGAAGTGTATAATACACGGTTTTTCGGGATTCCGGTCCCGGAACAAAATTCTCCGAAAATCGCATAGGATGTTCCCGGGGTCAGATAAAGCGGCCACGCAAAATTTGAGCACCAACGGAAGACATATGGGGGTGCCGGTGTACGAGAAACCAGCATTCGCCGAAACTCGGATTATCGTGAAAAATGCGTTAAAACTCGTTATTTGAGGCTTAAATCGAACAGGTTAACTCCTGAAATAAGCTAGGACGCGTGATTGAAAAACAGGGAGAAAAAGAAATCGGGTCCGATTTACCTTCCGAACGGCCGAAATTGAAGTGTATAATACACGGTTTTTCGGGATTCCGGGGTCCCTGAACTAAATTCTCCGAAATCGCATAGGATGATCCTGGGGTCAGATAAAGCGGCCACGCAAAATTTGAGCACCAACGGAAGACATTTGGGAGTGCCGGTGTGCCGAAACCAAAGATTCGCCGAAACTCGGATTATCGTGAAAAATGCGTTAAAACTCGTTATTTGAGGCTGAAATCGAACAGGTTAACTCGTGAAATAAGCTAGGACGCGTGATTGAAAAACAGGAGAAAAAGAAATCGGGTCCGTAGACGACCTCCCGAACTACCGAAATTGAAGTGTGTATAATACACGGTTTTTCGGGATTCGGTCCCGAACAAAATTCTCCGGAAATGGAAATGGCATAGGATGATCCTGGGGTCAGATAAGGCGGCCACGCAAAATTTGAGCACCAACGGAAGACATTTGGGAGTGCCGGTGTGCCGAAAACCAAAGATTCGCCGATACTCGGATTATCGTGAAAATGCGTTAAAACTCGTTATTTGAGGTCAAATCGAACAGTTTAACTCCCGAAATAAGCTAGGACGCGTGATTGAAAAACAGGAGAAAAAGAAACCGGTCCGGTACGACCTCCCGAACGGCTGAAATTGAAGTGTGTATAATACACGGTTTTTCGGGATTCCGGGTCCCTTTAACAAAATTCTCCGAAATGGAAATGGCATAGGATGATCCTGGGTCGAGATAAGGCGGCCACGCAAAATTTGAGCACCAACGGAAGACATTTGGGAGTGCTTGGTGTGCGAAAACCAAAGATTTGCCGATACTCGATTATCGTGAAAAATGCGTTAAAACTCGTTATTTGAGGCTGAAATCGAACAGGTTAACTCCTGAAATAAGCTAGGACGCGTGATTGAAAAACAGGGAGAAAAAAAACCGGTCCGTCATTTACCTCCCGAACTACCGAAATTGAAGTGTGTATAATACACGGTTTTTTTGGGATTCCGAGGTCCCTAACAAAATTCTCCGGAAATGGAAATGGCATAGGATGATCCTGGGGTCTGATAAAGCGGCCATGCAAAATTTGAGCACCAACGGAAGACATTTGGGAGTGCCGGTGTGCGAAACCAAAGATTCGCCAAACTCGGATTATCGTGAAAATGCGTTAAAACTCGTTATTTGAGGCCGAAATCGAACAGGTTAACTCCTGAAATAAGGTAGGACGCGTGATTGAAAAACAGGGAGAAAAAGAAACTGGGTCCGGTACGACCTCCCGAACGGCTGAAATTGAAGTGTATAATACACGGTTTTTCGGGATTCCGGTCCCTAACTAAATTCTCCGAAATCGCATAGGATGTTCCCTGGGTCGATTAAAGCGCCCACGCAAAATTTGAGCACCAACGGAAGACATTTGGCGGTGCCGGTGTGCGTAAACCAAGCATTCGCCGAAACTCCTGATTACCGTGAAAATGCGTTAAAACTCGTTATTTGAGGTCGAAATCGAACAGTTAACTCCTGAAATTAGCTAGGACGTGTGATTGAAAAACAGGGAGAAAAAGAAACCGGGTCCGGTACGACCTCCCGAACGGCTGAAATTGAAGTGTATAATACACGGTTTTTCGGGATTCCGGGGTCCCGGAACAAAATTTTCCAGCATTCGCCGAAACTCGGATTATCGTGAAAAATGCGTTAAAACTCTTTATTTGACGCTGAAATAGAACAGGTTAACTTCTGAAATGAGCTAGGACGCGTGATTGAAAAACAGGGACAAAAAAAACCGGTCCTAGACGACCTCCCGAACGGCTGAAATTTTAGTGTATAATACACGGTTTTTCGGGATTCCGGGGTCCCGGAACAAAATTTTCCGAAATCGCATAGGATGTTCCTGGGATCAGATAAAGCGGCCACGCAAAATTTGAGCACCAACGGAAGACATTTGGGGGTGCCGGTGTGCGAGAAACCAGCATTCGCCGAAACTCGGATTATCGTGAAAAATGCGTTAAAACTCTTTATTTGACGCTGAAATAGAACAGGTTAACTTCTGAAATGAGCTAGGACGCGTGATTGAAAAACAGGGACAAAAAAAAACGGGTCCGGTACGACCTCCCGAACGGCTGAAATTGAAGTGTATAATACACGGTTTTTAGGAATTCCGGGGTCCCGGAACTAAATTCTCCGAAATCACATAGGATGATCCTGGGGTCAGATAAAGCGGCCATGCAAAATTTGAGCACCAACGGAAGACATTTGGGGGTGCCGGTGTGCCAGAAACCAGCATTCGCCGAAACTCGGATTATCGTGAAAAATGCGTTAAAACTCGTTATTTGAGGCTGAAATCGAACAGGTTAACTCCTGAAATGAGCTAGGACGCGTGATTGAAAAACAGGGAGAAAAAGAAACCGGGTCCGGTACGACCTCCCGAACGGCTGAAATTGAAGTGTATAATACACGGTTTTTCGGGATTCCGGGGTCCCGGAACTAAATTCTCCGAAATCGCATAGGATGTTCCTGGGCTCAGATAAAGCGGCCACGCAAAATTTGAGCACCAACGGAAGACATTTGGGGGTGCCGGTGTGCCAGAAACCACCATTCGCCGAAACTCGGATTATTATGAAAAATGCGTTAAAACTCGTTATTTGAGGCTGAAATCGAACAGGTTAAATCCGGAAATGAGCTCGGACGCGTGATTGAAAAATAGGGAGTAAAAGAAATCGGTTCCGGTACGACCTCCCGAACGGCTGAAATTGAAGTGTATAATACACGGTTTTTCGGGATTCCGGGGTCCCGGAACAAAATTCTCCAAAATCGCATAGGATGTTCCTGGGGTCAGATAAAGCGGCCACGCAAAATTTGAGCACCAACGGAAGACATATGGGGGTGCCGGTGTACGAGAAACCAGCATTCGCCGAAACTCGGATTATCGTGAAAAATGCGTTAAAACTCGTTATTTGAGGCTTAAATCGAACAGGTTAACTCCTGAAATAAGCTAGGACGCGTGATTGAAAAACAGGGAGAAAAAGAAATCGGGTCCGGTACGACCTTCCGAACGGCTGAAATTGAAGTGTATAATACACGGTTTTTCGGGATTCCAGGGTCCCGGAACTAAATTCTCCGAAATCGCATAGGATGATCCTGGGGTCAGATAAAGCGGCCACGCAAAATTTGAGCACCAACGGAAGACATTTGGGAGTGCCGGTGTGCCAGAAACCAGCATTTGCCGATACTCGGATTATCGTGAAAAATGCGTTAAAACTCGTTATTTGAGGCTGAAATCGAACAGGTTAACTCCTGAAATAAGCTAGGACGCGTGATTGAAAAACAGGGAGAAAAAGAAACCGGTCCTGGATTTACCTCCCGAACCTCTAAAATTGAAGTGTGTGTATAATACACGGTTTTTGGGATTCCGAGGTCCCTAACAAAATTCTCCGGAAATGGAAATGGCATAGGATGATCCTGGGGTCAGATAAAGCGGCCATGCAAAATTTGAGCACCAACGGAAGACATTTGGGAGTGCCGGTGTGCCAGAAACCAGCATTCGCCCAAACTCGGATTATCGTGAAAAATGCGTTAAAACTCGTTATTTGAGGCTGAAATCGAACAGGTTAACTCCTGAAATAAGCTAGGACGCGTGATTGAAAAACAGGGAGAAAAAGAAACCGGGTCCGGTACGACCTCCCGAACGGCTGAAATTGAAGTGTGTATAATACACGGTTTTTCGGATTCTGGGTCCCTAACAAAATTCTCCGGAAATGGAAATGGCATAGGATGATCCTGGGTCGATAAGGCGGCCACGCAAAATTTGAGCACCAACGGAAGACATTTGGGAGTGCCGGTGTGCTTAAAAACCAAGATTCGCCGATACTCGGATTATCGTGAAAAATGCGTTAAAACTCGTTATTTGAGGTCAAAATCGAACAGTTAACTCCTGAAATGAGCTAGGACGCGTGATTGAAAAACAGGAGAAAAAGAAACCGGTCCTGCATTTACCTCCCGAACGGCTGAAATTGAAGTGTGTATAATACACGGTTTTTCGGGATTCGGTCCCTAACAAAATTCTCCGAAATGGAAATGGCATAGGATGATCCTGGGTCGATAAGGCGGCCACGCAAAATTTGAGCACCAACGGAAGACATTTGGGGAGTGCCGGTGCGAAAAACCAAAGATTTGTCGATACTCGGATTATCGTGAAAATGCGTTAAAACTCGTTATTTGAGGCTGAAATCGAACAGGTTAACTCCTGAAATAAGCTAGGACGCGTGATTGAAAAACAGGAGAAAAAGAAACCGGTCCTGTTTACCTCCCGAACTACTGAAATTGAAGTGTGTATAATACACGGTTTTTGGGGATTCCGAGGTCCCTAACAAAATTCTCCGGAAATGGAAATGGCATAGGATGATCCTGGGGTCAGATAAAGCGGCCATGCAAAATTTGAGCACCAACGGAAGACATTTGGGAGTGCCGGTGTGCCAGAAACCAGCATTCGCCGAAACTCGGATTATCGTGAAAAATGCGTTAAAACTCGTTATTTGAGGCTGAAATCGAACAGTTTAACTCCTGAAATGAGCTAGGACGCGTGATTGAAAAACAAGGAGAAAAAGAAACCGGGTCCGGTACGACCTCCCGAACGGCTGAAATTGAAGTGTATAATACACGGTTTTTCGGGATTCCGGTCCCTAACTAAATTCTCCGAAATCGCATAGGATGTTCCCGGCTCGATAAAGCGCCACGCAAAATTTGAGCACCAACGGAAGACATTTGGGGGTGCCGGTGTGCGAAACCACCATTCGCCGAAACTCCTGATTATTATGAAAAATGCGTTAAAACTCGTTATTTGAGGTCAAATCGAACAGTTAAATCCGGAAATGAGCTCGGAAGCGTGATTGAAAAATAGGAGTAAAGAAACCGGTTCCTGCACGACCTCCCGAACGGTACCGAAATTGAAGTGTATAATACACGGTTTTTCTGGGATTCCGGTCCCTAACAAAATTCTCCAAAATCGCATAGGATGTTCCTGGGGTCAAATAAAGCGGCCACGCAAAATTTGAGCACCAACGGAAGACATATGGGGGTGCTTGTGCGAGAAACCAAAGATTCGCCGAAACTCCTGATTATCGTGAAAATGCGTTAAAACTCGTTATTTGAGGCTTAAATCGAACAGTTAACTCCTGAAATGAGCTAGACGCGTGATTGAAAAAAACAGGAGAAAGAGAAACCGGTCCTGTCGACCTCCCGAACGGTTGAAATTGAAGTGTATAATACACGGTTTCGGGATTCCGTCCCTAACTAAATTCTCCGAAATCGCATAGGATGTTCCCGGCTCGATAAAGCGCCACGCAAAATTTGAGCACCAACGGAAGACATTTGGGGGTGCCGGTGTGCCGAAACCACCATTCGCCGAAACTCCTGATTATTATGAAAAATGCGTTAAAACTCGTTATTTGAGGTCAAATCGAACAGTTAAATCCGGAAATGAGCTCGGACGCGTGATTGAAAAATAGGGAGTAAAAGAAACCGGTTCCGGTACGACCTCCCGAACGGCTGAAATTGAAGTGTATAATACACGGTTTTTCGGGATTTCGGGGTCTCGGAAAAAAAATTCTTCGGAAATCGCATAGGATGATCCTGGGGTCAGTTAAAGCGGCCACGCAAAATTTGAGCACCAACGGAAGACATTTGGCGGTGCCGTGTGCGAAAACCAAATTCGCCGAAACTCCTGATTATCGTAAAAATGCGTTAAAACTCGTTATTTGAGGTCAAATCGAACAGTTAACTCCCGAAATTAGCTAGGACGTGTGATTGAAAAACAGGAGAAAAGAAACCGGTCCGGTACGACCTCCCGAACGGCTGAAATTGAAGTGTATAATACACGGTTTTTCGGGATTCCGGGGTCCCGGAACAAAATTTTCCGAAATAGCATAGGATGTTCCTGGGGTCAGATAAAGCGGCCACGCAAAATTTGAGCACCAACGGAAGACATTTGGGGGTTCCGGTGTGCGAGAAACCAGCATTCGCCGAAACTCGGATTATCGTGAAAAATGCGTTAAAACTCGTTATTTGACGCTGAAATAGAACAACTTAACTTCTGAAATGAGCTAGGACGCGTGATTGAAAAACAGGGACAAAAAGAAACCGGGTCCGGTACGACCTCCCGAACGGCTGAAATTGAAGTGTATAATACACGGTTTTTCGGATTCCGGTCCCTAACTAAATTCTCCGAAATCGCATAGGATGATCCTGGGGTCGATAAAGCGGCCACGCAAAATTTGAGCACCAACGGAAGACATTTGGGAGTGCCGGTGTGCGAAACCAAAGATTCGCCAAACTCCTGATTATCGTGAAAATGCGTTAAAACTCGTTATTTGAGGTCTGAAATCGAACAAAGTTAACTCCTGAAATGAGCTAGGACGCGTGATTGAAAAACAGGAGAAAAAAAAAAAACGGGTCCTACGATTTACCTCCCGAACGGCTGAAATTGAAGTGTATAATACACGGTTTTTTCGGGATTCCGGTCCCGAACTAAATTCTCCGAAATCGCATAGGATGTTCCTGGCTCGGATAAAGCGGCCACGCAAAATTTGAGCACCAACGGAAGACATTTGGGGGTGCCGGTGTGCCGAAACCACCATTCGCCAAACTCCTGATTATTATGAAAAATGCGTTAAAACTCGTTATTTGAGGTCAAATCGAACAAAGTAAATCCGGAAATGAGCTCGGACGCGTGATTGAAAAATAGGAGTAAAGAAACCGGTTCCGTCGACCTCCCGAACGGCTGAAATTGAAGTGTATAATACACGGTTTTTCGGATTCCGGTCCCTAACAAAATTCTCCAAAATCGCATAGGATGTTCCCGGGGTCAAATAAAGCGGCCACGCAAAATTTGAGCACCAACGGAAGACATATGGGGGTGCCGGTGTAGAAAACCAAAGATTCGCCGAAACTCGATTATCGTGAAAAATGCGTTAAAACTCGTTATTTGAGGCTGAAATCGAACAGTTAACTCCTGAAATGAGCTAGGACGCGTGATTGAAAAACAGGGAGAAAAAGAAACCGGTCCGGTACGACCTCCCGAACGGTTGAAATTGAAGTGTATAATACACGGTTTTCGGATTCCTAGTCGTCCGGAACTAAATTCTCCGAAATCGCATAGGATGTTCCCTGGCTCGGATAAAGCGGCCACGCAAAATTTGAGCACCAACGGAAGACATTTGGGGGTGCCGGTGTGCGTAAAACCACCATTCGCCGAAACTCCTGATTATTATGAAAAATGCGTTAAAACTCGTTATTTGAGGCTGAAATCGAACAGGTTAAATCCGGAAATGAGCTCGGACGCGTGATTGAAAAATAGGAGTAAAGAAACCGGTTCCGGACGACCTCCCGAACGGCTGAAATTGAAGTGTATAATACACGGTTTTTTTGGATTTCGGGGTCTCGGAAAAAAATTCTTCGAAATCGCATAGGATGATCCTGGGGTCGCTTAAAGCGGCCACGCAAAATTTGAGCACCAACGGAAGACATTTGGCGGTGCCGTGTGCCGAAACCAAGATTCGCCGAAACTCCTGATTATCGTAAAAATGCGTTAAAACTCGTTATTTGAGGCTGAAATCGAACAGTTAACTCCCGAAATTAGCTAGGACGTGTGATTGAAAAACAGGAGAAAAAGAAACCGGTCCGACGACCTCCCGAACTACCGAAATTGAAGTGTGTATAATACACGGTTTTTCGGGATTCCGGGTCCCGGAACAAAATTCTACGGAAATGGAAATGGCATAGGATGATCCTGTCGAGATAAGGCGGCCACGCAAAATTTGAGCACCAACGGAAGACATTTGGGAGTGCCGGTGTGCGAAAACCAAGATTTGCCGATACTCGATTATCGTGAAAATGCGTTAAAACTCGTTATTTGAGGCTGAAATCGAACAAAGTTAACTACTCAAAATAAGCTAGGACGCGTGATTGAAAAACAGGGAGAAAAAGAAACCGGGTCCGGTACGACCTCCCGAACGGCTGAAATTGAAGTGTGTATAATACACGGTTTTTGGGGATTCCGAGGTCCCGGAACAAAATTCTCCGGAAATGGAAATGGCATAGGATGATCCTGGGGTCAGATAAAGCGGCCATGCAAAATTTGAGCACCAACGGAAGACATTTGGGAGTGCCGGTGTGCGAAAACCAAAGATTCGCCCAAACTCGGATTATCGTGAAAATGCGTTAAAACTCGTTATTTGAGGTCAAATCGAACAAAGTTAACTCCCGAAATAAGCTAGGACGCGTGATTGAAAAACAGGGAGAAAAAGAAACCGGTCCGTTTACCTCCCGAACGGGCCGAAATTGAAGTGTGTATAATACACGGTTTTTCGGGATTCCGGTCCCGAACAAAATTCTCCGAAATGGAAATGGCATAGGATGATCCTGGGGGTCGATAAGGCGGCCACGCAAAATTTGAGCACCAACGGAAGACATTTGGGAGTGCCGGTGTGCCGAAACCAAAGATTCGCCGATACTCGGATTATCGTGAAAATGCGTTAAAACTCGTTATTTGAGGTCAAATCGAACAGTTTAACTCCTGAAATGAGCTAGGACGCGTGATTGAAAAACAGGAGAAAAAGAAACCGGTCCGGTACGACCTCCCGAACGGCTGAAATTGAAGTGTGTATAATACACGGTTTTTCGGGATTCCGGTCCCGAACAAAATTCTCCTAAATGGAAATGGCATAGGATGATCCTGGGGTCAGATAAGGCGGCCACGCAAAATTTGAGCACCAACGGAAGACATTTGGGAGTGCTTGGTGTGCGAAACCAAAGATTTGTCGATACTCGGATTATCGTGAAAAATGCGTTAAAACTCGTTATTTGAGGCTGAAATCGAACAGGTTAACTCCTGAAATAAGCTAGGACGCGTGATTGAAAAACAGGGAGAAAAAGAAACCGGTCCCAGACGACCTCCCGAACTACCGAAATTGAAGTGTGTATAATACACGGTTTTGGGGATTCCGAGGTCCCTAACAAAATTCTCCGGAAATGGAAATGGCATAGGATGATCCTGGGGTCTGATAAAGCGGCCATGCAAAATTTGAGCACCAACGGAAGACATTTGGGAGTGCTTGCCGTGCGAAAACCAAAGATTCGCCCAAACTCGGATTATCGTGAAAAATGCGTTAAAACTCGTTATTTGAGGTCAAATCGAACAGTTAACTCCTGAAATGAGCTAGGACGCGTGATTGAAAAACAGGAGAAAAAGAAACCGGTCCGTTTACGACCTCCCGAACGGCCGAAATTGAAGTGTATAATACACGGTTTCGGGATTCCGGTCCCTGAACTAAATTCTCCGAAATCGCATAGGATGTTCCCCGGCTCGGATAAAGCGGCCACGCAAAATTTGAGCACCAACGGAAGACATTTGGGGTGCCGGTGTGCGAAACCACCATTCGCCGAAACTCCTGATTATTATGAAAAATGCGTTAAAACTCGTTATTTGAGGTCAAAATCGAACAGTTAAATCCGAAATGAGCTCGGACGCGTGATTGAAAAATAGGAGTAAAAGAAACCGGTTCCGGCACGACCTCCCGAACGGCTGAAATTGAAGTGTATAATACACGGTTTTTCGGATTCCGGTCCCGAACAAAATTCTCCAAAATCGCATAGGATGTTCCCGGGGTCAAATAAAGCGGCCACGCAAAATTTGAGCACCAACGGAAGACATATGGGGGTGCCGGTGTCAAGAGAAAACCAAAGATTCGCCGAAACTCGGATTATCGTGAAAATGCGTTAAAACTCGTTATTTGAGGCTTAAATCGAACAAGTTAACTCCTGAAATGAGCTAGGACGCGTGATTGAAAAACAGGAGAAAGAGAAACCGGTCCGGTACGACCTCCCGAACGGCCGAAATTGAAGTGTATAATACACGGTTTTTCCGGATTCCGGTCCCGAACAAAATTCTCCAAAATCGCATAGGATGTTCCCGGGTCGATAAAGCGGCCACGCAAAATTTGAGCACCAACAGAAGACATATGGGGGTGCCGGTGTGCGAAACCAAAGATTCGCCGAAACTCCGATTATCGTGAAAATGCGTTAAAACTCGTTATTTGAGGCTTAAATCGAACAGGTTAACTCCTGAAATGAGCTAGGACGCGTGATTGAAAAACAGGGAGAAAAAGAAACCGGTCCGGTTTTACCTCCCGAACGGCTGAAATTGAAGTGTATAATACACGGTTTTTCTGATTCCGGTCCCTAACTAAATTCTCCGAAATCGCATAGGATGTTCTTGGGCTCAGATAAAGCGGCCCCGCAAAATTTGAGCACCAACGGAAGACATTTGGGGGTGCTTGGTGTGCCGAAACCACCATTCGCCGAAACTCGCATTATTATGAAAATGCGTTAAAACTCGTTATTTGAGGTCGAAATCGAACAGTTAAATCCGGAAATGAGCTCGGACGCGTGATTGAAAAATAGGGAGTAAAAGAAACCGGTTCCGCATTTACCTCCCGAACGGCTAAAATTGAAGTGTATAATACACGGTTTTTCAGGATTTCGGGGTCCCGGAAAAAAATTCTCCGGAAATCGCATAGGATGATCCTGGGGTCGATTAAAGCAGCCACGCAAAATTTGAGCACCAACGGAAGACATTTGGCGGTGCCGATGTGCCGAAACCAAAGATTCGCCGAAACTCCTGATTACGTGAAAAAGCGTTAAAACTCGTTATTTGAGGTCGAAATCGAACAGTTAACTCCTGAAATTAGCTAGGACGTGTGATTGAAAAACAGGGAGAAAAAGAAACCGTGTCCTGCACGACCTCCCGAACGGCCGAAATTGAAGTGTATAATACACGGTTTTTTGGGATTCCGGTCCCTAACTAAATTCTCCAAAATCGCATAGAATGTTCCCGGGCTCGATAAGGCGGCCACGCAAAATTTGAGCACCAACGGAAGACATTTGGGAGTGCCGGTGTGCGAAAACCAAAGATTCGCCGAAACTCTGATTATCGTGAAAAATGCGTTAAAACTCGTTATTTGAGGCTGAAATCGAACAGTTAACTCCTGAAATGAGCTAGGACGCGTGATTGAAAAACAGGAGAAAAAGAAACCGGTCCGTTTACGACCTCCCGAACGAACTACCGAAATTGAAGTGTGTATAATACACGGTGTTTCGGGATTCCGGGGTCCCGGAACAAAATTCTCCGGAAATGGAAATGGCATAGGATGATCCTGGGGTCTGATAAAGCGGCCATGCAAAATTTGAGCACCAACGGAAGACATTTGGGAGTGCCGTGTGCGAGAAACCAAAGATTCGCCCAAACTCGGATTATCGTGAAAATGCGTTAAAACTCGTTATTTGAGGTCGAAATCGAACAGTTAACTCCTGAAATGAGCTAGGACGCGTGATTGAAAAACAGGGAGAAAAAGAAACCGGGTCCGGTACGACCTCCCGAACGGCTGAAATTGAAGTGTATAATACACGGTTTTTCGGGATTCCGGGGTCCCGGAACTAAATTCTCCAAAATCGCATAGGATGTTCCTGGGGTCAGTTAAAGCGGCCACGCAAAATTTGAGCACCAACGGAAGACATTTGGCGGTGCCGGTGTGCCGAAACCAGCATTCGCGAAACTCGGATTATTATGAAAAATGCGTTAAAACTCGTTATTTGAGGCTGAAATCGAATAGGTTAAATCCGGAAATGAGCTCGGACGCGTGATTGATAAATAGGGAGTAAAAGAAATCGGTTCCGGTACGACCTCCCGAACGGCTGAAATTGAAGTGTATAATACACGGTTTTTCGGGATTCCGGGGTCCCGGAACAAAATTCTCCAAAATCGCATAGGATGTTCCTGGGGTCAGATAAAGCGACACGCAAAATTTGAGCACCAACGGAAGACATATGGGGGTGCCGGTGTACGAGAAACCAGCATTCGCCGAAACTCGGATTATCGTGAAAAATGCGTTAAAACTCGTTATTTGAGGCTTAAATCGAACAGGTTAACTCCTGAAATAAGCTAGGACGCGTGATTGAAAAACAGGGAGAAAAAGAAATCGGGTCCGGTACGACCTCCCGAACGGCTGAAATTGAAGTGTATAATACACGGTTTTTCGGATTCCGGTCCCTAACTAAATTCTCCGAAATCGCATAGGATGATCCTGGGGTCGATAAAGCGGCCACGCAAAATTTGAGCACCAACGGAAGACATTTGGGAGTGCCGGTGTGCCGAAACCAAAGATTCGCCGAAACTCTGATTATCGTGAAAAATGCGTTAAAACTCGTTATTTGAGGTCAAATCGAACAAAGTTAACTCCTGAAATGAGCTAGGACGCGTGATTGAAAAACAGGAGAAAAAGAAATCGGGTCCGGTCGACCTCCCGAACGGTCGAAATTGAAGTGTGTATAATACACGGTTTTTCGGGATTCCGGTCCCTAAACAAAATTCTCCGGAAATGGAAATGGCATAGGATGATCCTGGGGTCAGATAAGGCGGCCACGCAAAATTTGAGCACCAACGGAAGACATTTGGGAGTGCCGGTGTGCCAGAAACCAGCATTCGCCGATACTCGGATTATCGTGAAAAATGCGTTAAAACTCGTTATTTGAGGCTGAAATCGAACAGGTTAACTCCTGAAATGAGCTAGGACGCGTGATTGAAAAACAGGAGAAAAAGAAACCGGTCCTGACGACCTCCCGAACTAGGCTGAAATTGAAGTGTGTATAATACACGGTTTTTCGGGATTCCGGTCCCGAACAAAATTCTCCTAAATGGAAATGGCATAGGATGATCCTGGGGTCAGATAAGGCGGCCACGCAAAATTTGAGCACCAACGGAAGACATTTGGGAGTGCCGGTGTGCCAGAAACCAGCATTCGCCGATACTCGGATTATCGTGAAAAATGCGTTAAAACTCGTTATTTGAGGCTGAAATCGAACAGGTTAACTCCTGAAATAAGCAAGGACGCGTGATTGAAAAACAGGGAGAAAAAGAAACCGGTCCTAGATTTACCTCCCGAACTACTGAAATTGAAGTGTGTATAATACACGGTTTTTCGGGATTCCGGAACAAAATTCTCCGGAAATGGAAATGGCATAGGATCATCCCGGGGTCGATAAAGCGGCCATGCAAAATTTGAGCACCAACGGAAGACATTTGGGAGTGCCGGTGTGCCGAAACCAAAGATTCGCCCAAACTCTGGATTATCGTGAAAATGCGTTAAAACTCGTTATTTGAGGTCAAATCGAACAGTTTAACTCCTGAAATGAGCTAGGACGCGTGATTGAAAAACAGGAGAAAAAGAAACCGGGTCCTGTACGACCTCCCGAACTAGTGAAAATGAAGTGTATAATACACTTGTTTTTCGGATTCCGGTCCCTAACTAAATTCTCCGAAATCGCATAGGATGTTCCTGGGTCGATTAAAGCGGCCACGCAAAATTTGAGCACCAACGGAAGACATTTGGCGGTGCCGGTGTGCAGCGAAACCAAGATTCGCCGAAACTCGATTACGTGAAAATGCGTTAAAACTCGTTATTTGAGGTCAAATCGAACAAAGTTAATTCCTGAAATTAGCTAGGACGTGTGATTGAAAAACAGGAGAAAAAGAAACCGGTCCGCATTTACCTCCCGAACGGCTGAAATTGAAGTGTATAATACACGGTTTTTTCGGGATTCCGGTCCCGAACAAAATTTTCCAAAATCGCATAGAATGTGCCTGGGGTCGATAAAGTCGCCACGCAAAATTTGAGCACCAACGGAAGACATTTGGGGTACTTGGTGTGCCGAAACCAAAGATTCGCCGAAACTCGGATTATCGTGAAAAATGCGTTAAAACTCGTTATTTGACGCTTAAATCGAACAAAGTTAACTCCTGAAATGAGCTAGGACGCGTGATTGAAAAACAGGAGAAAGAGAAACCGGGTCCGGTCGACCTCCCGAACGGTTGAAATTGAAGTGTATAATACACGGTTTTTCGGATTCCTGGCGTCCCCTAACTAAATTCTCCGAAATCGCATAGGATGTTCCCGGGCTCGATAAAGCGGCCACGCAAAATTTGAGCACCAACGGAAGACATTTGGGGGTGCCGGTGTGCGAGAAACCACCATTCGCCGAAACTCGGATTATTATGAAAAATGCGTTAAAACTCGTTATTTGAGGTCAAATCGAACAGTTAAATCCGGAAATGAGCTCGGACGCGTGATTGAAAAATAGGGAGTAAAAGAAACCGGTTCCGATTTACGACCTCCCGAACGGCCGAAATTGAAGTGTATAATACACGGTTTTTCGGGATTTCGGGGTCTCGGAAAAAAATTCTTCGAAATCGCATAGGATGATCCTGGGGTCGATTAAAGCGGCCACGCAAAATTTGAGCACCAACGGAAGACATTTGGCGGTGCCGGTGTGCAAAAAAACCAAAGATTCGCCGAACTCCTGATTATCGTAAAAATGCGTTAAAACTCGTTATTTGAGGTCTGAAATCGAACAGTTAACTCCTGAAATTAGCTAGGACGTGTGATTGAAAAACAGGAGAAAAAGAAACCGGTCCGACGACCTCCCGAACGGCCGAAATTGAAGTGTATAATACACGGTTTTTCGGGATTCCGGTCCCGGAACAAAATTTTCCGAAATAGCATAGGATGTTCCTGGGGTCGATAAAGCGGCCACGCAAAATTTGAGCACCAACGGAAGACATTTGGGGGTTCCGGTGTAGAAACCAAGATTCGCCAAACTCGGATTATCGTGAAAAATGCGTTAAAACTCGTTATTTGACGCTGAAATAGAACAACTTAACTTCTGAAATGAGCTAGGACGCGTGATTGAAAAACAGGGACAAAAAGAAACCGGGTCCGACCTCCTCGAACGGGCCGAAATTGAAGTGTATAATACACGGTTTTTCGGATTCCGGTCCCTAACTAAATTCTCCGAAATCGCATAGGATGATCCTGGGGTCGATAAAGCGGCCACGCAAAATTTGAGCACCAACGGAAGACATTTGGGAGTGCGGTGTGCGAAACCAAAGATTCGCCGAAACTCCGATTATCGTGAAAATGCGTTAAAACTCGTTATTTGAGGTCAAATCGAACAGTTAACTCCTGAAATGAGCTAGGACGCGTGATTGAAAAACAGGAGAAAAAAAAAAAACGGGTCCGTACGACCTCCCGAACGGTACCGAAATTGAAGTGTATAATACACGGTTTTTCGGGATTCCGGAACTAAATTCTCCGAAATCGCATAGGATGTTCCTGGGCTCAGATAAAGCGGCCACGCAAAATTTGAGCACCAACGGAAGACATTTGGGGGTGCCGGTGTGCCAGAAACCACCATTCGCCGAAACTCGGATTATTATGAAAAATGCGTTAAAACTCGTTATTTGAGGTCAAATCGAACAGTTAAATCCGGAAATGAGCTCGGACGCGTGATTGAAAAATAGGAGTAAAAGAAACCGGTTCCGTCGACCTCCCGAACGGCTGAAATTGAAGTGTATAATACACGGTTTTTCGGGATTCCGGGGTCCCGGAACAAAATTCTCCAAAATCGCATAGGATGTTCCTGGGGTCAAAT
Organism: Silene latifolia; assembly: GCF_048544455.1. Taxonomy (NCBI): domain Eukaryota; kingdom Viridiplantae; phylum Streptophyta; class Magnoliopsida; order Caryophyllales; family Caryophyllaceae; genus Silene; species Silene latifolia. Next base: position 345,442,890 of record NC_133537.1, on the reverse strand, counting down.
AAAGCGGCCACGCAAAATTTGAGCACCAACGGAAGACATATGGGGGTGCCGGTGTGCGAGAAACCAGCATTCGCCGAAACTCGGATTATCGTGAAAAATGCGTTAAAACTCGTTATTTGAGGCTTAAATCGAACAGGTTAACTCCTGAAATGAGCTAGGACGCGTGATTGAAAAACAGGGAGAAAGAGAAACCGGGTCCGGTACGACCTCCCGAACGGTTGAAATTGAAGTGTATAATACACGGTTTTTCGGGATTCCGGCGTCCCGGAACTAAATTCTCCGAAATCGCATAGGATGTTCCCGGCTCGATAAAGCGGCCACGCAAAATTTGAGCACCAACGGAAGACATTTGGGGGTGCCGGTGTGCCGAAAACCACCATTCGCCGAAACTCCTGATTATTATGAAAATGCGTTAAAACTCGTTATTTGAGGTCAAAATCGAACAAAGTTAAATCCGGAAATGAGCTCGGACGCGTGATTGAAAAATAGGGAGTAAAAGAAACCGGTTCCGTGCGACCTCCTCGAACGGCCGAAATTGAAGTGTATAATACACGGTTTTTCGGGATTTCGGGTCTCGGAAAAAATTCTTCTGGAAATCGCATAGGATGATCCTGGGTCGATTAAAGCGGCCACGCAAAATTTGAGCACCAACGGAAGACATTTGGCGGTGCGGTGTGCCGAAAACCAAAGATTCGCCGAAACTCGATTATCGTGAAAAATGCGTTAAAACTCGTTATTTGAGGCTAAAATCGAACAGGTTAACTCCTGAAATTAGCTAGGACGTGTGATTGAAAAACAGGGAGAAAAAGAAACCGGTCCGTCGACGACCTCCCGAACTACTGAAATTGAAGTGTGTATAATACACGGTTTTTCGGGATTCCGGAACAAAATTCTACGGAAATGGAAATGGCATAGGATGATCCTGGGGTCAGATAAGGCGGCCACGCAAAATTTGAGCACCAACGGAAGACATTTGGGAGTGCCGGTGTGCCAGAAACCAGCATTTGCCGATACTCGGATTATCGTGAAAAATGCGTTAAAACTCGTTATTTGAGGCTGAAATCGAACAGGTTAACTACTGAAATAAGCTAGGACGCGTGATTGAAAAACAGGGAGAAAAAGAAACCGGGTCCTAGACGACCTCCCGAACTAAAAAATTGAAGTGTGTATAATACACGGTTTTTGGGGATTCCGAGGTCCCGGAACAAAATTCTCCGGAAATGGAAATGGCATAGGATGATCCTGGGGTCAGATAAAGCGGCCATGCAAAATTTGAGCACCAACGGAAGACATTTGGGAGTGCCGGTGTGCCAGAAACCAGCATTCGCCCAAACTCGGATTATCGTGAAAAATGCGTTAAAACTCGTTATTTGAGGCTGAAATCGAACAGTTAACTCCCAAATAAGCTAGGACGCGTGATTGAAAAACAGGAGAAAAAGAAACCGGTCCGACGACCTCCCGAACGGCTGAAATTGAAGTGTGTATAATACACGGTTTTTCGGGATTCCGGGGTCCCGGAACAAAATTCTCCGGAAATGGAAATGGCATAGGATGATCCTGGGGTCAGATAAGGCGGCCACGCAAAATTTGAGCACCAACGGAAGACATTTGGCAGTGCCGGTGTGCGAAAACCAAAGATTCGCCGATACTCGGATTATCGTGAAAAATGCGTTAAAACTCGTTATTTGAGGCTGAAATCGAACAGGTTAACTCCTGAAATAAGCTAGGACGCGTGATTGAAAAACAGGGAGAAAAAGAAACCGGGTCCGGTACGACCTCCCGAACGGCTGAAATTGAAGTGTGTATAATACACGGTTTTTCGGGATTCCGGGGTCCCGGAACAAAATTCTCCGGAAATGGAAATGGCATAGGATGATCCTGGGGTCAGATAAGGCGGCCACGCAAAATTTGAGCACCAACGGAAGACATTTGGGAGTGCCGGTGTGCCAGAAACCAGCATTTGTCGATACTCGGATTATCGTGAAAAATGCGTTAAAACTCGTTATTTGAGGCTGAAATCGAACAGGTTAACTCCTGAAATAAGCTAGGACGCGTGATTGAAAAACAGGGAGAAAAAGAAACCGGGTCCGGTACGACCTCCCGAACGGCTGAAATTGAAGTGTGTATAATACACGGTTTTTGGGGATTCCGAGGTCCCTAACAAAATTCTCCGGAAATGGAAATGGCATAGGATGATCCTGGGGTCTGATAAAGCGGCCATGCAAAATTTGAGCACCAACGGAAGACATTTGGGAGTGCCGGTGTGCGAAAACCAAAGATTCGCCCAAACTCGGATTATCGTGAAAAATGCGTTAAAACTCGTTATTTGAGGCTGAAATCGAACAGGTTAACTCCTGAAATGAGCTAGGACGCGTGATTGAAAAACAGGGAGAAAAAGAAACCGGGTCCGGTACGACCTCCCGAACGGCTGAAATTGAAGTGTATAATACACGGTTTTTTGGGATTCCGGTCCCGAACAAAATTCTCCAAAATCGCATAGGATGTTCCCGGGGTCAAATAAAGCGGCCACGCAAAATTTGAGCACCAACGGAAGACATATGGGGGTGCCGGTGTGCGAGAAAACCAAAGATTCGCCGAAACTCTGATTATCGTGAAAAATGCGTTAAAACTCGTTATTTGAGGCTTAAATCGAACAAAGTTAACTACTCAAATAAGCTAGGACGCGTGATTGAAAAACAGGAGAAAAAGAAACCGGTCCTGTTTACGACCTCCCGAACTACCGAAATTGAAGTGTGTATAATACACGGTTTTTGGGGATTCCGAGGTCCCGGAACAAAATTCTCCGGAAATGGAAATGGCATAGGATGATCCTGGGGTCAGATAAAGCGGCCATGCAAAATTTGAGCACCAACGGAAGACATTTGGGAGTGCTTGGTGTGCCGAAACCAAAGATTCGCCCAAACTCGGATTATCGTGAAAATGCGTTAAAACTCGTTATTTGAGGTCGAAATCGAACAGTTAACTCCTGAAATGAGCTAGGACGCGTGATTGAAAAACAGGGAGAAAAAGAAACCGGTCCGGTTTACCTCCCGAACGGCCGAAATTGAAGTGTATAATACACGGTTTTTCGGGATTCCGGGGTCCCGGAACAAAATTCTCCGGAAATGGAAATGGCATAGGATGATCCTGGGGTCAGATAAGGCGGCCACGCAAAATTTGAGCACCAACGGAAGACATTTGGGAGTGCCGGTGTGCCAGAAACCAGCATTTGCCGATACTCGGATTATCGTGAAAAATGCGTTAAAACTCGTTATTTGAGGCTGAAATCGAACAGGTTAACTCCTGAAATAAGCTAGGACGCGTGATTGAAAAACAGGAGAAAAAGAAACCGGTCCTGTTTACGACCTCCCGAACTACTGAAATTGAAGTGTATAATACACGGTTTTTCGGGATTCCGGGGTCCCGGAACAAAATTCTCCGGAAATGGAAATGGCATAGGATGATCCTGGGGTCAGATAAGGCGGCCACGCAAAATTTGAGCACCAACGGAAGACATTTGGGAGTGCTTGGTGTGCGAAACCAAAGATTTGTCGATACTCGGATTATCGTGAAAATGCGTTAAAACTCGTTATTTGAGTCTGAAATCGAACAGGTTAACTCCTGAAATAAGCTAGGACGCGTGATTGAAAAACAGGAGAAAAAGAAACCGGTCCTAGACGACCTCCCGAACTACAATAAATTGAAGTGTGTATAATACACGGTTTTTGGGGATTCCGAGGTCCCGGAACAAAATTCTCCGGAAATGGAAATGGCATAGGATGATCCTGGGGTCAGATAAAGCGGCCATGCAAAATTTGAGCACCAACGGAAGACATTTGGGAGTGCCGGTGTGCCAGAAACCAGCATTCGCCCAAACTCGGATTATCGTGAAAAATGCGTTAAAACTCGTTATTTGAGGCTGAAATCGAACAGGTTAACTCCTGAAATGAGCTAGGACGCGTGATTGAAAAACAGGGAGAAAAAGAAACCGGGTCCGGTACGACCTCCCGAACGGCTGAAATTGAAGTGTATAATACACGGTTTTTCGGGATTCCGGGGTCCCGGAACAAAATTCTCCAAAATCGCATAGGATGTTCCTGGGGTCAAATAAAGCGGCCACGCAAAATTTGAGCACCAACGGAAGACATATGGGGGTGCCGGTGTGCGAGAAACCAAAGATTCGCCGAAACTCGGATTATCGTGAAAAATGCGTTAAAACTCGTTATTTGAGGCTTAAATCGAACAGGTTAACTCCTGAAATGAGCTAGGACGCGTGATTGAAAAACAGGAGAAAGAGAAACCGGTCCTGCACGACCTCCGAACGGCCGAAATTGAAGTGTATAATACACGGTTTTTCGGGATTCCGGTCCCTAACAAAATTCTCCAAAATCGCATAGGATGTTCCCCGGGTCAGATAAAGCGGCCACGCAAAATTTGAGCACCAACAGAAGACATATGGGGTGCCGGTGTGCGAAAACCAAGATTCGCCGAAACTCGGATTATCGTGAAAAATGCGTTAAAACTCGTTATTTGAGGCTTAAATCGAACAGGTTAACTCCTGAAATGAGCTAGGACGCGTGATTGAAAAACAGGAGAAAAAGAAACCGGGTCCTCGACCTCCCGAACGGCCGAAATTGAAGTGTATAATACACGGTTTTTCGGGATTCCGGAACTAAATTCTCCGAAATCGCATAGGATGTTCTTGGGCTCAGATAAAGCGGCCCCGCAAAATTTGAGCACCAACGGAAGACATTTGGGGGTGCCGGTGTGCCGAAACCACCATTCGCCGAAACTCGCATTATTATTATGAAAATGCGTTAAAACTCGTTATTTGAGGTCGAAATCGAACAGTTTAAATCCGGAAATGAGCTCGGACGCGTGATTGAAAAATAGGGAGTAAAAGAAACCGGTTCCTGTCGACCTCCCGAACGGTGAAATTGAAGTGTATAATACACGGTTTTTCGGGATTTCGGGTCTCGGAAAAAATTCTCCTGAAATCGCATAGGATGATCCTGGGGTCGATTAAAGCAGCCACGCAAAATTTGAGCACCAACGGAAGACATTTGGCGGTGCCGATGTGCCGTAAAACCAAAGATTCGCCGAAACTCGATTACCGTGAAAAAGCGTTAAAACTCGTTATTTGAGGTCGAAATCGAACAAAGTTAACTCCTGAAATTAGCTAGGACGTGTGATTGAAAAACAGGAGAAAAAGAAACCGTGTCCTCGACCTCCCGAACGGCCGAAATTGAAGTGTATAATACACTTGTTTTTCGGGATTCCGGTCCCTAACTAAATTCTCCAAAATCGCATAGAATGTTCCCTGGCTCGATAAGGCGGCCACGCAAAATTTGAGCACCAACGGAAGACATTTGGGAGTGCCGGTGTGCGAAAACCAAGATTCGCCGAAACTCGGATTATCGTGAAAAATGCGTTAAAACTCGTTATTTGAGGTTGAAATCGAACAGGTTAACTCCTGAAATAAGCTAGGACGCGTGATTGAAAAACAGGAGAAAAAGAAACCGGGTCCGACGACCTCCCGAACTACTGAAATTGAAGTGTGTATAATACACGGTTTTTCGGGATTCCGGAACAAAATTCTCCGGAAATGGAAATGGCATAGGATGATCCTGGGGTCTGATAAAGCGGCCATGCAAAATTTGAGCACCAACGGAAGACATTTGGGAGTGCTTGGTGTGCCGAAACCAAACTTTCGCCCAAACTCGGATTATCGTGAAAATGCGTTAAAACTCGTTATTTGAGGTCGAAATCGAACAGTTAACTCCTGAAATGAGCTAGGACGCGTGATTGAAAAACAGGAGAAAAAGAAACCGGGTCCCAGACGACCTCCCGAACGGCCGAAATTGAAGTGTATAATACACGGTTTTTCGGGATTCCGGTCCCTAACTAAATTCTCCAAAATCGCATAGGATGTTCCCGGGGTCAATTAAAGCGGCCACGCAAAATTTGAGCACCAACGGAAGATATTTGGCGGTGCCGGTGTGCCGAAAACCAAAGATTCGCCGAAACTCGGATTATTATGAAAAATGCGTTAAAACTCGTTATTTGAGGTCAAATCGAATAGGTTAAATCCGGAAATGAGCTCGGACGCGTGATTGATAAATAGGGAGTAAAAGAAATCGGTTCCGACGACCTCCCGAACTACCGAAATCAAGTGTATAATACACGGTTTTTCGGATTCCGGTCCCGAACAAAATTCTCCAAAATCGCATAGGATGTTCCCCGGGTCGATAAAGCGACACGCAAAATTTGAGCACCAACGGAAGACATATGGGGGTGCTTGCAGTCACGAGAAACCAAAGATTCGCCGAAAACTCGGATTATCGTGAAAATGCGTTAAAACTCGTTATTTGAGGCTTAAATCGAACAGTTAACTCCTGAAATGAGCTAGGACGCGTGATTGAAAAACAGGAGAAAAAGAAATCGGGTCCGTCGACCTCCCGAACGGCCGAAATTGAAGTGTATAATACACGGTTTTTCGGGATTCCGGAACTAAATTCTCCGAAATCGCATAGGATGATCCTGGGGTCGATAAAGCGGCCACGCAAAATTTGAGCACCAACGGAAGACATTTGGGAGTGCCGGTGTGCGAAACCAAAGATTCGCGAAACTCGGATTATCG